>NW_022681457.1:15301138-15359458 GCF_009764315.1 Trachypithecus francoisi | reverse complement strand
TCAAAGATCAAAAGATACAGAGAAGGTCATTACATAATGCTTAAGGAATCAATTCAACAGGGAGTGCTAACTATCCTAAATATATATGCACCCAATACAGGAGCACACAGATTCATAAAGCAAGCCCTTAGAGACTTACAAAGAGACTTAGACTCCCATAGAATAATAATAGGAGACTTCAACACCCCACTGTCAACATTAGACAGCTCAATGAGACAGAAAGTTAACAAGGATATCCAGGCATTGAACTCAACTCTGCACCAAGTGGACCTAATAGACATCTACAGAACTCTCCACCCCAAATCAACAGAATATACATTCTTCTCAGCACCACATCACACTTATTCCAATATTGACCACATACTTGGAAGTAAAGCACTCCTCAGCAAATGTAAAAAAACAGAAATTACAACAAACTGTCTCTCAGACCACAGTGGAATCACACTACAACTCAGGATTAAGAAACTCAATCAAAACCGCTCAACTACATGGAAACTGAACAACCTGCTCCTGAATGACTACTGGGTACATAACGAAATGAAGGCAGAAACAAAGATGTTCTTTGAAACCAATGAGAACAAAGATACAACATACTAGAATCTCTGGGACACATTTAAAGCACTGTGTAGAGGGAAATTTATAGCACTGAATACCCACAAGCGAAAGCTGGAAAGATCTAAATTTGACACCCTAACATCACAATTAAAACAACGAGAGAAAGAAGAGCAAACACATTCAAAGGCTAGCAAAAGGCAAAAAATAACTAAGATCAGAGCAGAACTGAAGGAGATAGAGACACGAAAAATCCTCCAAAAAATCAATGAATCCAAGAGATGGTTTTGGGAAAAGATCAACAAAAGTCATAGACTGCTAGCAAGACTAATAAAGAAGAAAAGAGAGAAGAATCAAATAGATGCAATAAAAAACGAAAAAGGGGATATCACCACCGACCCCAGAGAAATAAAACTACCATCAGAGAATACTATAAACACCTCTACGCAAAGAAACTAGAAAATCTAGAAGAAATGGATAATTTCCTGGACACTTACACTCTCCCAAGACTAAACCAGGAAGAAGTTGAATCCCTGAATAGACCAATAGCAGGCTCTGAAATTGAGGCAATAATTAATAGCCTACCAACCAAAAAAAGTCCAGGACCAGACGGATTCATGGCCGAATTCTACCAGAGGTACAAGGAGGAGCTGGTACCATTCCTTCTGAAACCTTTGCAATCAATAGAAAAAGAGGGAATAATCCCTAACTCATTTGATGAGGCCAACATCATCCTGATACCAAAGCCTGGCAGAGACACAACAAAAAAAGAGAATTTTAGACCAATATCCCTGATGAACATCGATGCAAAAATCCTCAATAAAATACTGGCAAACCGAATCCAGCGGCACATCAAAATGCTTATCCACCATGATCAAGTGGGCTTCATCCCTGGGATGCAAGGTTGGTTCAACATATGCAAATCAATAAATGTAATACAGCATATAAAGAGAACCAAAGACAAAAACTATATGATTATCTCAATAGATGCAGAAGAGGCCTTTGAGAAAATTCAGTAGCCCCTCATGCTAAAAATTCTCAATAAATTCTGTATTGATGGAACATATCTCAAAATAATAACAGCTATTTATGACAAACCCACAGCTAATATCATACTGAATGGGCAAAAGCTGGAAGCATTCCCTTTGAAAACTGGCACAAGACAATGATGCCCTCTCTCACCACTCCTATTCAACATGGTGTTGGAAGTTCTGGCTAGAGCAATCAGGGAAGAGAAAGAAATAAAGGGTACTCAGTTAGGAAAAGAAGTCAAATTGTCCCTGTTTGCAGATGACATGATTGTATATTTAGAAAATCCTATCATCTCAGCCCCAAATCTCCTTAAGCTGATAAGCAACTTCAGCAAAGTCTCAGGATACAAAATTAATGTGCAAAAATCACAAGCATTCTTATACACCAGGAACAGACAAACAGAGAGCCAAATCATGAATGAACTTCCATTCACAATTGCTTCAAAGAGAATAAAATACCTAGGAATACAACTTACAAGGGATGTAAAGGACCTCCTCAAGGAGAACTACAAACCACAGCTGAGTGAAATAAAAGAGGACACAAACAAATGGAAGAACACACCATGCTCATAGATAGGAAGAATCAATATCGTGAAAATGTCCATACTGCCCAAGGTAATTTATAGATTCAATGCCATCCCCATCAAGCTACCAATGACTTTCTTCACAGAATTGGAAAAAACTGCTTTAAAGTTCATATGGAACCAAGAAAGAGCCTGCATTGCCAAGACAATCCTAAAGCAAAAGAAGAGAGCTGGATGCATCACGCTACCTGCCTTCAAACTATACTACAAGGCTACAGTAACCAAACAGCATAGCTCTGGTACCAAAACAGAGATATAGAGCAATGGAACAGAACAGAGCCCTCAGAAATAATACCACACATCTACAGCCATCTGAAATTTGACAAACCTGACAAAAACAAGAAATGGGGAAAGGATTCCCTATTTAATGAATGGTGCTGGGAAAATTGGCTAGTCAGAAGTAGAAAGCTGAAATTGGATCCTTTCCTTACTCCTTATACGAAAATTAACTCAAGATGGATTAGGACTTAAATGTTAGACCTAATACCATAAAAACCCTAGAAGAAAACCTAGGTAATACTAATCAGGACATACACATGGACAAGGACTTCATGTGTAAAACACCAAAAGCAACAGCAACAAAAGCCAAAATTGACAAATGGGATCTAATTAAACTAAAGAGCTTCTGCACAGCAAAAGAAACTACCATCAGAGTGAGGAGGCAACCTATAGAATGGGAGAAAATTTTTGCAATCTACTCATCTGACAAAGGGCTAATATCCAGAACCTATAAAGAACTCAATCAAAATTACAAGAAAAAAAGAAACAACCCCATCAAAAAGTGGGCAAAGGATATGAACAGACACTTCTCAACAGAAGACATTCATACAGCCAACAGACACATGAAAAAATGCTCATCATCACTGGCCATCAAAGAAATACAAATCAAAAGCACAATGAGATACCATCTCACATCAGCTAGAATGGTGATCATGAAAAAGTCAGGAAACAACAGGTGCTGGAGAGGATGTGGAGAAATAGGAACACTTTTACACTGTTGGTGGGACTCTAAACTAGTTCAAACATTGTGGAAAACAGTGTGGCGATTCCTCAAGGATCTAGAACTAGAAATACCATTTGACCCAGAGATCCCATTACCAGGGGTATACCCAAAATATTATAAGTCATGCTGTTATAAAGACACATGCACACATATGTTTATTGCAGCACTATTCATAATAGCAAAGACTTGGAATCAACCCAAATGTCCATCAGTGACAGACTGGATTAAGAAAATGTGGCACATATACGCCATAGAATACTATGCAGCCATAAAAAAGGATGAGATCATGTCCTTTGTAGGGATATGGATGCAGCTGGAAACCATCATTCTCAGCAAACTATCGCAAGAAAAGAAAACCAAATACCGCATGTTCTCACTTATAGGTGGGAATTGAACAATGGGATTTGGACACAGGAAGTGGATTATCACACACAGGGTCCTATTGTGGGGAGGGGGTGGGGTAGGGATAGCATTAGGAGATATACCTAATGTAAATGACGAGTTAATGGGTGCAGCACACCAACATGGCAAATGTATACATATGTAACAAACCTGTACGTTGTGCACATGTACACTAGAACTTATAGTATAATAATTTTAAAAAAAAGGGATGAGTTCATGTCCTTTGTAGGGACATGGATGCAGCCGGAAACCATCATTCTCAGCATACTATCACAAGAACAGGAAACCACACACCGCATGTTCTCATTCATAGGTGGGAATTGAACAATGAGAACACTTGGACACAGGACAGGGAACATCACACACCAGGGTCTGTGTGGGATGGGGGGAGAGAGGGGATAGCATTAGAAGATATACCTAGAGTAAATGATGAGTTAACGAGTGCAGCACACCAACATGACACATGTATACATATGTAACAAACCTGCACGTTGTGCACATGTACCCTAGAACATAAAGTATAAAAAAACTTTTATAAAGGCAAAGGAAATTAAAAAGAAAAGAAGAGAAATAATGGAATCCCAAAACTATGGTTATTGAGACTAATGATAATTCTTTAAGTTTTGATCATATTCGCACCTAAGTGAGAGTACAGACACTTCAAAATAGAGCCTCACATGCTGGATGTTATACACTCCCACTGAAATTTTAAGGAAGCAGATAGCTCTCAAAACAGATCATGTTTTCCTGTAGATAGAAGATTTCAGTCTAGATGAGTGAGCGTAATAAGGAAGTCCCCTCTGCTTTAACTTTTACCAAAATAAATGACCTGAAGTACTCTGATGTTAATCAATCAATTTATTTCTATGGCTTTGTTTACTGATTCACATTTGACAAAACCCAATGTTTTGTTATTGTATTGCCCAGGGGGAGTTATCACTGTATCTGTAGAGGGAGAGCTGCCCCAAATCATAAATCACAAATAAAACCCAACTACATCTATAACTAAATTAATTGAAATTTTGTCTTGTCACACATGTTCACAGAAAGCAATGGCCAGTGGAGTCTCTCAGGCTGCATCATTCTCACTCTGACCTTCCTGCCTTTCTCTTTCACTTACAAGGACCTTTATGATGACACTGGGAGACACCCAGATAATCCATAATAAACTTTCCATCTCAAGATACTCAACTGCATCACCGTTGAACAGTGTTTTTTCCAAGAAAAGTAAATGCATGTGTTCCAAGGGTTAGGATGGGAATTTTTTTTTTTTTTGAGACAGTTTCACTCATGTTGCCCCAGCTAGAATGCGGTGGGGTGATCTCAGCTCACTGCAACCTCCACCTCCCAGGTTCAAATGATTCTCCTGCCTCAGCCTAACAAGTAGCTGGGATTACAGGTGCCCGCCACCACGTCCAGCTAATTTTTGCATTTTTAGTAATAACAGGGTTTCACCATGTTGGCCAGGCTGGTCTCGAATTCCTGACCTCGTGATTTGCCCGTGTCGACCTCCCAAAGTGCTAGGATTACAGGCGTGAGCCACTGCACCCAGCCCGGATGTGGACATTTTTAAGAGACTATTATTCTGCCTCATACAGGTCACTTTCATAAACATTACAACAAAAATATGTTTTGCCTTCCTTCCATGTCTCGCTTTACTGTCTACACAAACCACAGTGAAACATACTAGCTCTGCTATGAAGTGGCTGGATGACCCTAGGTCCCTCATTTGACCTCCCTAAGCCTCTTTCCTCATCTGCAGTTTAAGGCTGACTCTTACTACATCGGAAAATGGCAGTGGAAGAGTAAATTAACATGTGTAAGACATTAGTCACAGAACCTCGTACCTGATGCGCCATCGGTGAACATGCCTTTCAGTCCTTTCCTTTCACCATCCCATTTTTCTTGCCCTCACTCATCTTTTCCCTCAACTCCTTTCTCTCCAATAACTTTCTCAGTCTATCCTGCCAATTAAAGAAGCCACAGAACCCATTCTGTCATGATTCTGATGTTATGTTCTTGTGACAGAGTCTGTTATCCACTCAAGGCAATGGTATTATGTATATGAAGAGGTCTGTTTGCAACAAGAAATACTTTTTATGATCACACAAAATTTATACACGATTTATTTTAACTTACACATACCAGTCTCAGTTCTACCCTGTTATTTCATACATGCACTTCATTATTTTATTCTTCAGACTTGCTCCTTACACCTTAAACATTAGGATAGTACAAAAACAAAAGTAATGGCCTGGGCCAGAATAGGGTATTCCTTTAGCAAGATGAAAGCTTTCCTTTCTCAAGGTGAATGCTATCTGCAAGGCAGTCCTGAAGCCCATTTTTGGGTTTGGCTTACATCACAGCCACTCCACTCTAGGACACGTTCTTAGATTCCCAGGAGATAATCATTGTCACGGAAGCCACACCCACTCTGAGCATTCCTACTGTTAGGTAAACAAATGTTTACAGAAGGTTGTGCATGAGTTACTCCTCCTAAACTCTTCTACTCCTGGAAGTTAAGCTTCCCCACTAACCAACCTCATCTCCAGCTGGCCTGCCTGGACCCTGACTGGAAAGTACCTCCCCACTCTGGATGGCCAGGGTGGCACTTTCGCCTATTCTCATAATTATAATAGCTCCCACACTGATGCAGCACTCACTATGACCAGGCACTATCCTAAGAGCTTTTCATGTAGCTACAGTCCTGACAAAAATACCCACAGTGCCACCACTCCATTTTTAGAGATTAAAAAAAAAACAAAAAACTGTGGCAAAGAAGTATGTACCCACTGTCACCTAACTCCATAATTTAACTTCATCTTCCACTTCATCTGGTAACATGACACTCTAAAATTAACAAGGTCTCCTGAATGATATCCACCTTCAAAAGTGATTTTTGTCCCATTTGCTTTCAAGATTTGACAGCTAGAATTTTGTTTTCTGTCTCATCCTTCACTTATGAACCTGTTTCCTAACACTATATTCACAACTGCACAGTCCTGCATAAAAGCTAGCTTTTAGAAACCTCAATCACTTTTGGAAAAAAGAAAGGCCACGTTCCAAGTCACACAAAAAGTCATTTTTTATTCTATTGTCAACTATTTGCATGACCATTCTCTGGCCATAAACAAGTGCACTAGAAACAGAAAGTGTAATGAGAAGAAAGTAGGAGGAGGGTGAGTTTCTAGATAGGCACACAGGGAAAAGATGCCAAATCCAGAAAAATTCATAAAATTCATCGAGGGAGTGTTGCTTTGAACAATGACAGCCTCACCTGCCACGTTCCACAGTGTTGGCCTCTTACTTCCTTCTCAACCTGCCCTTCCTCGTCTTGCTTTCAACCAGCACAGGTCCCACAGGGCGGCCTCGATGTCAGGCCCTGGCTGGCATGTGAGGCTATAATGATACAACCACAACGTGAAAGTGTAAGTGTTTTTACTACTTACAGACACTAGGGAGCACTCGGCATACCTGGAGACCACAGATACAGATGTCAGCGAGCCCAGGCAGGGAGGAGACAAGAGACAGGTAACCCAATGGCTTTAGTAAGTCCAGGTATTATCTGACAGCTTTCAAGCAAAGAGCTTTAATGAATGTGTTTAAAGCAAGCAGCAAACACTGGGACCAGGAGATAATGCTGTGACTGACAAGTGGTCAATTTAAATGTTAGGGCAAATGTCAGAATTATCAGTTTAAAGAAAGCAGATAGAGAGAGAGTAGCCCAGTACACCAAGCAGGAGAGATGCCTCTAAGATCTTATCTCTGGCCACCAACTGGAGCCACTTGAACCAGATACAGTATTGAAAACAGCCATGGTGAGCAAGGCCTGCCTCTCATGGTAGGCAAATAAATTTACACCTTAAAAAATGAATGCCAAGGTACCATGACACTATGAGCACTCATGACATCCCGGGACACCAGCAAGGTGTGGTACTGCGTCCTGGAGTCAGAGTGCTGGGTTCTGGTCCCTGGGAGTGAGAAAATGAAAGTGACTTGTCCCTGCTTCCCCGGCATTGATCCTCCCGCCCTGCTGCTCCATTTTCCTCTCCCAAGTCCATGTGCAGTGCTCAGCCCCAGACATCACTGCCCCCAGGGTATTCACAGTGCCACCTACTGCACGCAAACATACAGTCACAGAAGGTGACAAAAATCTGCATTCGGGATATCTGATTGTGAAAGAGGGAGAACAGTGAACGTGGAGCCACAGAGACTGGAACTCACGGGGCTGGAAGGTGATGGAGCTGTAACATAATATATGTGTGACCTCGCGTGAAATGTGCAGATCCTTGTGGAATAAAACACGCAGCCTGGCCTAGGACTTCGGCCACCCACACTTCCCTTCCAGTCCACCAGAGGGCGGCAGAGTCCCTCCAGCCTGAAGCTTTCCCAGGGGATGCAGAGTTCCCTCAGCAGAACCCATAGCCAAGCAGGGTCCACCCTCACCAAGGTCACCTCGGCCCAAGTCCTCAACGTCCTCCATGCTCCCCACACGGACTCTGTCAGCTCCTCCCTGACATGGCGGCCGCCAACCTAATAGCACTCCCTCTGCAGGGAGCTCCTGCCCGACACACCTGCTCCTTCCCTGGGCTCAGCTAAAAAGACATCTCCCAGAGCAGTGATGGTGCAGGCCACACCACACTGCCCGCTTCCCCCTGATGACCTCCCTCCATCCTCATCAACTCTTTCTGTCACTGCTCCCTAAATGCCTGCCCCTGCTCCATCTGTCCTGTTTTCAGAGGCATCCCAGGCCAAGGCTAGCGCTGACACAGAACAGCGGCTGCCTGAGGGCCCACAGCCTCCCCGAGAATCAGTCAGGCACCCTGACCTGCCTGCCCGCTGCACCCCATGGGGCTAAGAGCACGTGTGATGGTCACACACAGACACCATCCAGGATGTGGCCACCTAACCCCTTCAGTCCCTTGGGAAGGCAGACCTCTCCTGTGTCCCAGCCGGGAGAAGGGGGTATTATTGCTCTTTGCTCCCAGAACACAACTCACTCCTACCTGCCTTCTCAGGGGTGAGCAACATCCCTCCAAACAGGATCTCTGGTGACTGCCTGTTCCTTCTCTACAGAGAGCAGCTTGGCCAGGTCAAAACTCTAAGGACAGACTCCTGGGTATGTCAGCACATGGAGGGCTGCGCCCATCACGGCCATGCAGTAAGTCGGGATGAATCTCTCTAGCTCTGAACCCCTGTTCTGTCCCAGGCTCTCCTTCCTGAGTCTCCATGAGCCATGTTCCACGGGGTTCCTGGGCAACGCCCCACTTCCTCCTGCACCACCACGGGGAAGTGTACTGTGGTGACTATAGTACAATCCGATGTGCAGAGAAAAGAGGACACCAAGGATGGTCAGGAAGAAATGAGAAACCCTGAGCCCCAGCTCAGCCACCAGTCCCCAGGGAACAATAGCGTGACTGAGAACTGTCCCTTTGACCATGGGACTCATAGCCCCCACTGAGCAACCAGCACAAGCTTCTCCTCCCAAGAGACACGAGAGATTCGCCCTGCACACCTCCTGGAAGGACAGTTTCCTCTGGGACACCCAGGTCCTGAATGTCCATCCTTGGAAGCTGCAGCCAAGCTAAACACAATTAGAGAAACAAAGGGTCCCTTACACCAGGCAACACACAGCTCACCCACAGCATTATGGGGTATCCCTGTGACAGGGACCTGGTGCAGCTCCAGCTTCCTGCACTGAAGGGGAGAGCCAGATGGGGATGAAAGTGGGCAAAGGGTGCAAATGTGCACCCTGATCCAGAGCCATGGGGACAGCAGGAGGCTGAGGCCCAGGACTGTGCTTGCCCAACCTACATGGTATGTGTGTGACTGTGTGTGTCTGCGTGTGTCTCTTTTGTGTGTGTGTTTCTGCACATAGTGTGCATTGAGATTTGGTGACAGAATCATTGCTGGAAAGAGGCAGAGGCCTCCACAATTCCCAGGGACCTGACACACAGACAAAAGAAAAAGAGAAGGAGGGACAAGGAGGCAGGACTGAGAGGGGAGGGGACAGAGAGGTGTCCTGGGCACAGACCCCACCCATGAGCCCGAGAAGTGCTCCTCCCTCGGGAAGAGGCTCAGCACAGAAGGCGGAAGGACAGCACAGCTGACAGCCACTCTCAGAAAGTTTCTTGATCCCAGGCTCATCTCCACAGAGGAGAACACGTAGGCAGCACAGGCCATGGGGCCCCTCTCAGCCCCACCCTACACACTACACATCACCTGGAAGGAGCTACTGCTCACAGGTGATCAGAGAACTTCCTGTGAGAGGACAGGAGGAGGAAGTAGAATGATTGGATGGGGTTTCCTAGAGAGGACGGGGTCCTTAAAAGTAAAAGTCAGCACTTTGGGAGGCTGAGGTGGGTGGATCATCAGGTCAGGAGTTCAAGACGAGTCTGCTCAACACAGGGAAGTCCCATCTCCACTAAAAATACAAAAAATTAACCAGGTGTGGTGGTGTGCTCCTGTAATCCTAGCTACTCAGGAGGCTGAGGCAGGAGAATTGCATGAACCCGGGAGGCAGAGGTTACAGTGAGTGGAGACTGTCCACTGCACACCAACCTAGCCAACAGTAAGAGACTCCGTCTCAAAAAAAAAAAAAAAAAAAAAAAAAAAAAAAAAACAGGAAAGAAGGCTCTGTTGGAGCCTGGATAGGGGAAAATATACCAGAGAGGAACAGGGGTCAAAACAGGAAAATCACATTGAACTGGAAGTGGTAAGAGGCAGGAAAATCTCAAGTGTTCTGTTTTCCTGGTTAAACATCACTGGCCACTACATTTTGAAAAATGATAATAAAAACTATTATCAAATGACACTTCAAATGAAAATATAAGCAGGGCATGAAACACTGTCCTCAGCAAAAAACCTCAACCATTGGGTAAAGAAAAAATAATACCCCCCGCATGGAGGGTCCTGGGAACTCTCACATCTACAGGAGTCTGAAGCCTGTCCCAGGCACTGTGGTACAAACAAGATCACAAAAGTCCCTGTCCTCACGGAGCTCATGCTCTCATGGGGAGGAAGACAGACATGCAAAGAGATCTGGAATGTGAGGTCAGGTGTTGACAAGAGCTCCGGAGGGAGCAGAGCAGGGAAAGGCCAGAAAGGGAAGACCCAGGGTCCCTGAAGGAGATGTCTGGAAAGAAGTCTAGGGATGCCCTGATGTGAGCAAGACCTGAGGGCATTTTGGTGGAAGCTATGCAGACCTCTGGGGAAGAGGATTCCAAACAGAAAAATGCCGAGGTCAGAAGTGTTGAAGGAATGGGGGTCATGCTGCTGACCTTGACCCAGTAGGACAGTAGGACACAAACACACAATCACAAACACACAAAAAAGGGGTGTGTGTGTGTCTTCAAGGCTGATGATTGAAGAGGTCATCTCAGGACCCAGGGCCCCATTTTTTCACGCCAATACATACGTCTCAATACTGACTGACACTCTCTCCACCTCCTAGCATCACTTTCAATCTTCTGGAACCCGCTCACCACTGCCCAAGTCACGACTGAATCTCAGCCAACCAAAGTTTCTGAAGGGAAGGATATTCTTCTACTTGTCCACAATTTGCCCCAGAATCCTGCTGCCTACTTCTGGTACAAAGGGCAAATAATGGACCTCCACCATTACATTCAGCATATACAACAGACACTGAAAGAGTTATATTTGGGCCTGCATACAGTGCATGAGAAACTGTATATTCCAATGCTTCCCTGCTGATCCAGAGTGTCACCTAGAAGGATGTAGGATCCTACACCATGGAAATCATAAAGCAAGGTGATAGGACTGAAGGAGTAACTGGACATTTCACCTTATACCATGAGTGATTACACATGATCCTGGGTGTTGGGGGATGGGGGTCACTTCTACTTTGCACACACAGGATTGTCAGACCTAGACTGTGCCTGTGTCCCACTCTGCGTTGTGTCCCATGTTGGGGTTTTGGCATTTAGTGCAGGACACACACAGAAGAGACAAACTACAAAAGATCAGAATTCCTTTCCTGCCTCCAGACCCTGCAGACACTTGCTGCACAGAAAGGACAGTCTGATGGAGGGTGCTCAGCAGGAGGAGATCAGTCTCAGCCAAGCACCTCATGTCCTTTTCATAAACTTGACCCTGAGAAAGACACTGGAGAACTGACTAGGGCTTTGCCTAAGAGGACCCCTGAGATACTCTCAGAGAAACTCAGCCCAAGAAGCCTCAACCCCAGACCCCTGACCCTAAATCCTTACTCCAGATAAAGCTGAGGAGCCTGTGCCAGGGCTGGGTTGTGGCAGGGCTTACTGGGATGAAGGATTCACCAGCTGTCTGAGGACTGTGTCTCCTGGAGCTGCTCACCAGCCAGGGCTCAGCCCTCAGAGCCTCATCTAGGCAAGGACAGAACTTTCTTCACCTGAGACTCAGAGTGGAGAGGACAGAAAGACAAGCTTTGTAGGCCATCAGCCAACTGCCTTGTGAGGCTTAGGACACTCCATAGAAAGTCTAATGTCCCCAGAAGCAGAAACAGAAGAGAGAAAATGTACCTGGCAGCAGCTTGTCCACAGGGTTCTGACCTAAAGGTGTTCTCTCATGGAAGTGAATAATAATAAATGCTGTTTGTGTGAACACCTCCACTGTGCCAAGCATTAGCTCAGGTGACTGTGAAGAATTTACAGTTTATTCACAGATAGCATGAAAAGCCACAGTCCATTTACCATTTAGCTTATTTGACTGAGAGAAAACTGAGGCACAGGAAGGCACAGTCACTGAAACAGAGTCACACAAATGCAAAAGGCAGATCAGGGTCCCATGAGGTCTGTCTCTAGTCACAGGACCATCCTCTCTTCCACCTGAATTGAGGGCTTATTCGGTTCCAAGGACCCTGTAGTCATTTATTGGCTGAAATCCTCTCTTCTTAGGCATCCAAACCTCAGAGGAGTGAGAGCAAATGCTCAGCTGATTAGTCTGTACTCCAGAACTAAATCACCTGCCTCAACCATCAGAGTCAGTGCAAAAAGTGTCCAGGCCTCCCCCTCAGATCTTAACCCCTATCACTGAACCTGAAATCCTGTGTTTCCCAAAGTGTTCATGTCACTGGCATGACAGGATAAAAGAGAGGACTTTGTTTTCCTTCCCCACTCACACCCTACACAGCACAAGTACAGTGAGAGACACACACTCAGCTGCTCTCACATAACAAATGAAGAAATTGAATGAAGAAATGAATGATCCATAACATCTTTAGAGACTGGATCTTGGATGCAGAATCCAACCAAGTTTTAGCCACACCTGTCCCTTGTCCTTCAGAGGCTGACACTCATGATTCATCCCCCCACTTCCTCTTGCCCCTAAAGCCATCCTACCTCATGTGTCACTCTTAAGCTCTTTGGCCACTGGTGGGTTTTGAGGGCTCCCTCGTCCTGGACTGGAAATTGGGGCACCTGGTCCCTGGGGTCTCTGAAGTCACTGTAGGTCCCACTGTTCACCGCCATGCTGCCTCTGCCCCTCTCTGCTTCTCTGTGTCCCTCATCTTCCTCCCACTTCATTCTAACTAGCAAGCCCTGTCCTGCACAGTTTCATCTTCCACTGCTAGGCCTTCCCCAGACACTCCCTCTAACTAGGCTGACTGTTCTGTTCCCTTCCTGCTAACACTGTGACCTAGCCCACCTCCCAGGAAATAGGAAAGGCACAGAAATCACCCAGAGTTACCACTCCTGCCAGGCTTCATTTTGAGCCAATGTCCCCAGGTCACTAAGAGAATGAGCTTCCACTGTATGCCCATCCAGGGCTCTGTCCCTTTGTTAGGCTGTTCTGTGGACAAGACCATGGGACAGGGATAGGCAGCTCCTCCATCCACTCTTATAATTCCCAGACAAGTTCTTCTGGCCTCCTGCACAAACAAAACCAATTTATCCAGATGGTGATTTGCAGTAAAGAAAGATTTTAATGACGCCAAGTCTGCCAAACAGGAGGATGGAGGTTTATTATTACTCAAATCAGCCTCCCTAGTGGATCACGGGTTAGAGATTTTCAAGGATAGTTTCAGGGGCACAGGACTAAAAAATGGGTACTGCTGAATGTTTGGGGATGAAATCATGAGGTCAGAGGGAAATGATCTGTTAGTGCTTGAATCCACCTCTAGGTGGGGACCACGTGACTGGCTGAGCCATTAGTCATGGGTATGGATGAGGTCAGCGGGTTGCCAGAATGCAAAGAATGAGAAACATCTCAAAAGACCAACCTCAGGTTCTACAATAGTGATGTTGTCTGTTGGAGCCATTACTTAAATATTTTGTAAACTCTGGCCAAAGGACATTTGAGCAGTAAGGGATTATAGAAACTGTGCCTACATTTTAGCAGAATTCACTGCCCTCCTATAATTTACTCTCATGGTCTTTCACCAGTTTTACAAATGCAATCTCTGGGCAAAAGAAGGGTATTAGTTTTATCGAGGAACTATTATCATTGTTGCTTCAAAGTTAAACCATAAACTACATTCCTCCCATGGTTAGCCTGGCCTATGTCCAGGAATGAGTGAGGACAGTCAGCCTGAGACTAGATGCCAGATGGAGTCAGCCATGCTAGTTTGCTGTCACTGTTGGAATCTTTGCACTGACTCACCAAGGTGTCAGAGGCTGGACAGGCCTGCGGTCTCCAAAGCCAATGGGCTGATTTCACCCATTTCACTCATGACTCCATCCTCAGCCTACTATGGAGCTCACATTCCCAGTCACCTCCTAGAGACTCCGGGTTTCCTGTCAATCATATAACAAGTTTGAAATCTGTCACTCGGTTCTAACAGTAAGTAAACAGCTGAACAAACTCAAGTCAACAACTCATTAAAATCCCTCAGAGATGGCCGGGCACAGTGGCTCATGCCTGTAATCCCAGCACTTTGGGAGGGTGAGGCAGGCGGATCACAAGGTCAGGAGATCGAGACCATACTGGCAAACACGGTGAAACCCCACCTCTACTAAAAATACAAACAAATGAGCCAGGCATGGTGGCGGGCGCCTGTAGTCCCAGCTACATGGGAGGCGGAGTCAGGAAAATGGCGGGAACTTGCAGTGAGCCAACATCGTACCACTGCACTCCAGCCTGGGCAACAGAGCCAGGCTCCATCTCAGAAATAAAATA
Organism: Trachypithecus francoisi; assembly: GCF_009764315.1. Lineage (NCBI taxonomy): Eukaryota > Metazoa > Chordata > Mammalia > Primates > Cercopithecidae > Trachypithecus > Trachypithecus francoisi. Next base: position 15,344,774 of record NW_022681457.1, on the reverse strand, counting down.
AAATAAAATAAAATGCTGTTAGAGAAATGAAGAATGCTTTTAATGCTTACTGGTAGAATGCACACAGCTGAGTAAAGACTCCTTAGCTTGAGGATGTGTCAATAGAAACTTCCAAAAGTGAAATAGGAAAGTTCAAAAAGAGTGGGGGGAAAAATGTGGGACAACATACTCTACTTCACATTTAACATTTTGTATTGACAATAGCAATTCTTAAATTTTGTAGTTGTGGGACAACTACCAAGGCTGTGACACACATGTAATGGGAATACTGGTGGTTTTGGGGACCTGTTGGAGGTGGCCAGGGGGTGCTATCTGATGGTTTTACTGCCTGTGCCACATACAATTGTTTCCTCATGATGATGCCATTTTCATAAGGTGGGGTTCTTCGTGTGGGGGACACATGAGCCATTGGCGTCTCACTTAGACTCTTCCTAATTCACACAAACTGAAACTCTAGTTGTATTTCCTGAGGTTAAGAGAATATGAAGAAAGCATTTCACATACCTGTTTTGGGCTCCTCCGCATTTTTCCTAACTCTGCACAGAAATTAGAAACAGGGAGTTCCTTCTATATTTACTAACATAACACACTCACTTCCTTTAATTTGGCATCATTCCTCCCTTTATTTAATTGACACACTGACCAGTTCTGTCCTTTTAACGAGACTCTCTCTACTTAAGGACTTGCTAATTTCTTTTTTTTTTTTTTTTTTTTTTTTTTTATTATACTTTAAGTTCTAGGGTACATGTGCATAACGTTTATATCATGTATAACTCCCCAATGCAATCCCTCCCTCCTCCCCCCTCCCCATGATAGGCCCCAGTGTGTGATGTTCCCCTTCCCGAGTCCAAGTGATCTCATTGTTCAGTTCCCACCTATGAGTGAGAACATGCGGTGTTTGGTTTTCTCTTCTTGTGATAGTTTGCTAAGAATGATGGTTTCCAGCTGCATCCATGTCCCTACAAAGGACGCAAACTCATCCTTTTTGATGGCTGCATAGTATTCCATGGTGTATATGTGCCACATTTTCTTAATCCAGTCTGTCACAGATGGACATTTGGGTTGATTCCAAGTCTTTGCTATTGTGAATAGTGCCGCAATAAACATACGTGTGCATGTGTCTTTGTAGTAGATTAATTTATAATCCTTTGGGTATATACCCAGTAGTGGGATGTCTGGGTCATATGGTACATCTAGTTCTAGATCCTTGAGGAATCGCCATACTGTTTTCCATAATGGTTGAACTAGTTTACAATCCCACCAACAGTGTAAAAGTGTTCCTATTTTCCACATCCTCTCCAACACCTGTTGTTTCCTGACTTCTTAATGATTGCCATTCTAACTGGTGTGAGATGGTATCTCATTGTGGTTTTGATTTGCATTTCTCTGATGGCGAGTGATGACGAGCATTTTTTCATGTGTCTGTTGGCTGTATGGATGTCTTCTTTTGAGAAATGTCTGTTCATATCCTTTCCCCACTTTTTGATGGGGTTGTTTGTTTTTTTCTTGTATATTTGTTTGAGTTCTTTGTAGATTCTGGATATTAGCCCTTTGTCAGATGAGTAGGTTGCAAAAATTTTCTCCCATTCTGTAGGTTGCCTGTTCACTCTGATGGTAGTTTCTTTTGCTGTGCAAAAGCTCTTTAGTTAAATGAGATCCCATTTGTCAATTTTGGCTTTTGCTGCCGTTGCTTTTGGTGTTTTAGACATGAAGTCCTTGCCATTGCCTATGTCCTGAATGGTACTACCTAGATTTTCTTCTAGGGTTTTTATGGTATTAGGTCTAACATTTAAGTCTCTAATCCATCTTGAATTAATTTTCGTATAAGGGGTAAGGAAAGGATCCAGTTTCAGCTTTCTACTTGTGGCTAGCCAATTTTCCCAGCACCATTTATTAAATAGGGAATCCTTTCCCCATTTCTTGTTTTTGTCAGGTTTGTCAAAGATGAGATGGCTGTAGATGTGTGGTATTATTTCTGAGGACTCTGTTCTGTTCCACTGGTCTATTTCTCTGTTGTGGTACCAGTACCATGCTGTTTTGGTTACTGTAGCCTTGTAGTATAGTTTGAAGTCAGGTAGCGTGACGCCTCCAGCTTTGTCCTTTTGACCTAGGATTGTCTTGGCAATGCGGGCTCTTTTTTGGTTCCATATGAACTTTAAAGCAGTTTTTTCCAATTCTGTGAAGAAACTCATTGGTAGCTTGATGGGGATGGCATTGAATCTATAAATAACCTTGGGCAGTATGGCCATTTTCACGATATTGATTCTTCCTATCCATGAGCATGGTATGTTCTTCCATTTGTTTGTGTCCTCTTTGATTTCACTGAGCAGTGGTTTGTAGTTCTCCTTGAAGAGGTCCTTTACATCCCTTGTAAGCTGGATTCCTAGGTATTTTATTCTCTTTGAAGCAATTGTGAATGGAAGTTCATTCCTGACTTGGCTCTCTGCTTGTCTGTTACTGGTGTATAAGAATGCTTGTAATTTTGCACATTAATTTTGTATCCTGAGACTTTGCTGAAGTTGCTTATCAGCTTAAGGAGATTTTGGGCTGAGACGATGGGTTTTTCTAAATATACAATCATGTCATCTGCAAACAGGGACAATTTGACTTCTTCTTTTCCTAACTGGATACCCTTGATTTCTTTCTCTTGCCTGATTGCCCTAGCCAGAACTTCCAACACTATGTTGAATAGGAGTGGTGAGAGAGGGCATCCCTGTCTTGTGCCAGTTTTCAAAGGGAATTTTTCCAGTTTTTGCCCATTCAGTATGATATTAGCTGTGGGTTTGTCGTAAATAGCTCTTATTATTTTGAGGTACGTTCCATCAATACCGAATTTATTGAGCGTTTTTAGCATAAAGGGCTGTTGAATTTTGTCAAAAGCCTTTTCTGCATCTATTGAGATAATCATGTGGTTCTTGTCTTTGGTTCTGTTTATATGCTGGATTACGTTTATTGATTTGCGAATGTTGAACCAGCCTTGCATCCCAGGGATGAAGCCCACTTGATCATGGTGGATAAGCTTTTTGATGTGCTGCTGAATCCGGTTTGCCAGTATTTTATTGAGAATTTTTGCATCGATGTTCATCAGGGATATTGGTCTAAAATTCTCTTTTTTTGTTGTGTCTCTGCCAGGCTTTGGTATCAGGATGATGTTGGCCTCACAAAATGAGTTAGGGAGGATTCCCTCTTTTTCTATTGATTGGAATAGTTTCAGAAGGAATGGTACCAGCTCCTCCTTGTACCTCTGGTAGAATTCAGCTGTGAATCCATCTGGTCCTGGACTTTTTTTCGTGGGTAGGCTATTAATTGTTGCCTCAATTTCAGAGCCTGTTATTGGTCTATTCAGGGATTCAACTTCTTCCTGGTTCAGTCTTGGGAGAGTGTAAGTGTCCAGGAAATTATCCATTTCTTCTAGATTTTCTAGTCGATTTGCGTAGAGGCATTTATAGTATTCTCTGATGGTTGTTTGTATTTCTGTGGGGTCGGTGGTGATATCCCCTTTATCATTTTTATTGCGTCTATTTGATTCCTCTCTCTTTTCTTCTTTATTAGTCTTGCTAGCGGTCTGTCAATTTTGTTGATCTTTTCAAAAAACCAACTCCTGGATTCATTGATTTTTTGGAGGGTTTTTTGTGACTCTATCTCCTTCAGTTCTGCTCTGATCTTAGTTATTTCTTGCCTTCTGCTAGCTTTTGAATGTGTTTGCTCTTGCCTCTCTAGTTCTTTTAATTGTGATGTTAAAGTGTCAATTTTAGATCTTTCCTGCTTTCTCTTGTGGGCATTTAGTGCTATAAATTTCCCTCTACACACTGCTTTAAATGTGTCCCAGAGATTCTGGTATGTTGTATCTTTGTTCTCATTGGTTTCAAAGAACATCTTTATTTCTGCTTTCATTTCGTTATGTACCCAGTAGTCATTCAGGAGCAGGTTATTCAGTTTCCATGTAGATGAGCGGTTTTGATTGAGTTTCTTAGTCCTGAGTTCTAGTTTGATTGCACTGTGGTCTGAGAGACAGTTTGTTATAATTTCTGTACTTGTACATTTGCTGAGGAGTGCTTTACTTCCAATTATGTGGTCAATTTTGGAATAAGTGCGATGTGGTGCTGAGAAGAATGTATATTCTGTTGATTTGGGGTGGAGAGTTCTATAGATGTCTATTAGGTCCGCTTGGTGCAGAGATGAGTTCAATTCCTGGATATCCTTGTTAACTTCTGTCTCGTTGATCTGTCTAATGTTGACAGTGGAGTGTTGAAATCTCCCATTATTATTGTATGGGAGTCTAAGTCTCTTTGTAGGTCTCTAAGGACTTGCTTTATGAATCTGGGTGCTCCTGTATTGGGTGCATATATATTTAGGAGAGTTAGCTCTTCCTGTTGAATTGATCCCTTTACCATTATGTAATGGCCTTCTTTGTCTCTTTTGATCTTTGATGGTTTAAAGTCTGTTTTATCAGAGACTAGGATTGCAACCCCTGCTTTTTTTGTTCTCCATTTGCTTGGTAGATCTTTCTCCATCCCTTTATTTTGAGCCTATGTATGTCTCTGCATGTGAGATGGGTCTCCTGAATACAGCAGACTGATGGGTCTTGACTCTTTATCCAGTTTGCCAGTCTGTGTCTTTTAATTGGAGCATTTAGTCCATTTACATTTAAGGTTAATATTGTTATGTGTGAACTTGATCCTGTCATTATGATATTAACTGGTTATTTTGCTCATTAGTTGATGCAGTTTCTTCCTAGCCTCGATGGTCTTTACATTTTGGCATGTTTTTGCAATGGCTGGTACCGGTTGTTCCTTTCCATGTTTAGGGCTTCCTTCAGGGTCTCTTGTAAGGCAGGCCTGGTGGTGACAAAATCTCTAAGCATTTGCTTATCTGTAAAGGATTTTATTTCTCCTTCACTGATGAAACTTAGTTTGGCTGGATATGAAATTCTGGGTTGAAAATTCTTTTCTTTAAGAACGTTGAATATTGGCCCCCACTCTCTTCTGGCTTGTAGAGTTTCTGCCGAGAGATCTGCTGTTAGTCTGATGGGCTTCCCTTTGTGGGTAACCCGACCTTTCTCTCTGGCTGCCCTTAAGATTTTTTCCTTCATTTCAACTTTGGTGAATCTGGCAATTATGTGTCTTGGAGTTGCTCTTCTGGAGGAGTATCTTTGTGGCGTTCTCTGTATTTCCTGAATTTGAATGTTGGCCTGCCCTACTAGGTTGGGGAAGTTCTCCTGGATGATATCCTGAAGAGTGTTTTCCAACTTGGTTCCATTTTCCCCCTCACTTTCAGGCACCCCAATCAGACGTAGATTTGGTCTTTTTACATAATCCCATACTTCTTGCAGGCTTTGTTCATTTCTTTTTCTTCTTTTTTCTTTTGGTTTCTCTTCTCGCTTCATTTCATTCATTTGATCCTCAATCGCTGATACTCTTTCTTCCAGTTGATCGAGTCGGTTACTGAAGCTTGTGCATTTGTCACGTATTTCTCGTGTCATGGTTTTCATCTCTGTCATTTCGTTTATGATCTTCTCTGCATTAATTAGTCTAGCTGTCAATTCTTCCACTTTTTTTTCAAGATTTTTAGTTTCTTTGCGCTGGGTACGTAATCCTCCTTTAGCTCTGAGAAGTTTGATGGACTGAAGCCTTCTTCTCTCATCTCGTCAAAGTCATTCTCTGACCAGCTTTGATCCGTTGCTGGCGATGGGCTGCGCTCCTTTGCAGGGGGAGATGCGCTCTTATTTTTGAATTTCCAGCTTTTCTGCCCTGCTTTTTCCCCATCTTTGTGGTTTTATCTGTCTCTGGTCTTTGATGATGGTGACGTACTGATGGGGTTTTGGTATAGGTGTCCTTCCTGTTTGATAGTTTTCCGTCTGACAGTCAGAAGGACTGTCTGTTGGTCTGTTGGAGATTGCTTGAGGTCCACTCCAGACCCTGTTTGCCTGGGTATCAGCAGCAGAGTTTGCCAAAGATAGAATATTGCTGAGCAGCGAGTGTACCTGTCTGATTCTTCCTTTGGAAGTTTCCTCTCAGGGATGACTCCACCCTGTGAGGTGTGGGGTGTCAGACTGCCCCTAGTGGGGGATGTCTCCCAGCTAGGCTACTCAGGGGTCAGGGACCCACCTGAGCAGGCAGTCTGTCCGTTCTCGGATCTCAACCTCCGCGTTGGGAGATCCACGGCTCTCCCCAAAGCTGTCAGACAGAGTCGTTCGCCTCTGCACCGCCCCCGCTGCTTTCCCTATTGGACCTCAGCTGTGGGCTGTCCCCAGAGGTGGAGTCTACAGAGACAGAGACAGGCAGTTTCCTTGAGCTGCTGTGAGCTCCACCCAGTTCGAGCTTCCCAGCGGCTTTGTTTACCTACTTAAGCCTCAGCAATGGCGGGTGCCCCTCCCCCAGCCTCGCTGCTGCCTTGCGGATAGATCGCCGCAGACGGCTGTGTTAGCAGTGAGGGAGGCTCCGTGGGCGTGGGACCCTCCCGGCCAGGTGTGGGATATATCTCCTGGTGTGCCTGTTTCCTTAAAGCGCAGTATTGGGGTGGGAGTTACCCGATTTTCCAGGTGTTATGTGTCTCAGTTCCCCTGGCTAGGAAAACGGATTTCCTTCCCCCTTGCGCTTCCAGGTGAGGCGATGCCTCGCCCTGCTTCAGCTCACGCTGGTCAGGCTGCAGCAGCTGACCAGCACCGATTGTCCGGCACTCCCTAGAGAGATGACCCCAGTACCTCAGTTGAAAATGCAGAAATCACCGGTCTTCTGTGTTACTCGCGCTGGGAGTTGGAGACTGGAGCTGTTCCTATTCGGCCATCTTGCTCCGCCCCCGAGAGGACTTGCTAATTTCAAATCACCTTTGGCATCCTTCTTCGAGCATGCTGGAATTTGATCCTGCTGGAATTCACCCCACACCTCAACCTTAATTGGGTATCAAGAGAAATACTACTACCGGCAATTGATCTTAGATATTTGGACCATCAGTAAAAATTTCCATTTATGACAACATTTCAATGATTCCTCCAAATTTTTTTTTGTCTTGTTACTAGAGTCAGAACATAACATGAGGTCTAAACTCCTGAGAAATTTTTACGGGAAAATTACAGTATTACAAATTGAGCATCCCAAATCCAGAAATCCAAAATCTGAAATGCTCCAGAATGCAAAACTTCTGACTCCTGATGTGATGCTGAAAAGAAGTGCTCACTGGAGCATTTTGAATTTTGAATTTTTCAGATTTGGGATGCTAACCCAGTACATCTACTACAAACATTCCAAAATAAAAAAAGAAGTTAGAAATCCAAAACACTTGGTTTTAAACTTTCTGCATAAGGAACACTTTATCTGTATGAACTATAGGCATGAAGCTGCACAGGAGATCTCTAGAACCTCCTCAACCTGCCTAACGGAATCTGCACAGCCACGGAACAATGCTCTATTCCCCCAACCCCAGCTCCTGGAAACTACTATTCTACTCTCTGATTCACTTTGGAATCCCCTGAAATGAGGTACATAGAGTAGTCAAACTCAAAATCAGAGAGTAGAATATCTAATGAGAGGAAGTATCCGCAGGACTTCTTCCCAAATATTGTTTTAATAGCCACCAAACACAAATGGTCCATGAGGGCTAGACTTCCAACATCAGTTCATATTCGCCCTTTCCATCAGTCAGTTTTGCATTTGCAAGCATCCACATGTATTTCTAGAAAGATCCACATGGTCCTCACCTGCCCTCTACAGGGGGAAGGGAACACCATGGACCCAGAACAGGGAACATGGTCTTGGTCCAAACCTATCAGCTCTTGCCTGTTGCCTTCACTCTTCATTCCTTGGACTCTGCTCTATCTTTAGAGGTCACTGGCTCAAGTCAGTCACTATGAGACAGCTGGGAAAACTGCCCCACCTTGTGGCTCCACTGCCTGATGACTGAACTGACCTCCAGGCTTGACTCTGGTCTCCCCTGTGTTATTTCTGCTGAAGTACCCAGTCCCAGGCCAGGCTTCCCAGTACCCAGAGGGTTTAAGGACAATGGGAAGTTCCATCATCTATCTCTAGGATATCCTTGAAAAGGAAGCTGCATAGAAAACATACCTTGGGGGGCAAAGTAAGACTGAAACTAAGAAGATCTCAGCACTGCATGCTCCAGGTGAGGACCACAGGGTGGGCCAGGCAGGCAGTTGGAGAGGGAGGGACTCAGAGGGGCACCAGGGACTGTGACTGCTGGTCCCATGCCTTTCCATGAGCCAATACTGCTGCTCAATTCACACTTGAGAAAGTCTGTGCTTCTCCCACATAAAGCAGGCAACCTCACAATCTCTATGCCCTAAGATTGCCGTGCATCTGTCTTGTAACACACATACCTGACATGGGCTTTTAAGGACTTGGGTTAGCTGAGAGGTGGGAAATGCCATCTCTAATTGAAAAATGTCTTTGGAGAAATCAAAGGTGCCACACAGGGCAATCTTCTCTCTGTTTTCTCCACAGTGGAGACTCCCGAGCCCTCCATCTCCAGCAGCAACTTAAATCCCAGGGAGGCCGTGGAGACTGTGATTTTATCCTGTGATCCTGACAATCAGAACGCAAGCTACCCGTGGTGGATAAATGGTCAGAGCCTTCCTATCAGTCCCAGGTTGCAGCTGTCCAAAAACAACAATACCCTCTTCTATTTGGTGTCACAAAGGATACTGCAGGACCCTATGAATGTGAAATGAAGAACCCAGTGAGTTCCAGCCGCAGTGACCCAGTCACCCTGAATCTCATCTGTGAGTATCTTCTGTTCCTCTGTGAGCCAGGCTGCCATCCCAAATACACATGGCCAGAGGCCAGGCCTCTCTGTCCCTCTCAGGTCCAAGTACAGAGACCTTTACCCCTGGACATCAAAGCTGACCATGACTACTAAGAGTAGGCTTAGGCTTGATCAACAATGGGAGAGAAGAGGCTGCTCCTGTCATGGGAGACTCAGGGTCCACAGTTTATGATGGGAGAAACAGGTGAATGTCTCAGGCTCCAGATCAGTGAATACAGCAGGGATTTGGCTGGGATTTCAGTGTTGTGACTTAGCTCACAGGGTCACTGTGGCCCTTCCATACACCAGGATTTTCCCTTTCCTCTGACAATATCACCTGTGACTTTATTCTCTTTGCTCCAGTTGGCCTGAGTGTCCCCACCATTGCTTCTTCATACACCTATTACCATCCAGGGGAAGTACTCAAGCTCTCCTGCCTCACAGACTCTCACCTACTGGCAGAGCATTCTTGGCTGATTGATGGGAAGTTCCAGAAATCAGCACAAGTGTTCTTTATCCCCCAAATCACTAAAACATATAGAGGGGTCTATGTCTGTTTCATGCATAACTCAGCTACTGGTGGAACAAATCTCATAATCAAGAAGATCATAGTGCATGGTAATTGGATCCCTGGAGCACTGGCAATATGTTTTCCAGGGAAGTCTATCTGACCATCAGGGAAGAGCCACCTGCCCTCTGCAAAGGGAGAGGGAAAATCAAAAACCCAGGACAGGGAATATGTTTCTGCTTCAAAACCACCAGCTTTTGCCTGTCCCCTTCACTCTTTCTAGATCATTCTTTAGACTATACAGTAACAATGAACAATCTGAAAGGAAATTAAGAAAAGAATTTCCATTCACATTAACATCAAAAGGAATAAAATATTTTGGAATAAGTTTAACCAAAAACGTCTAAGTGTTATACCTTGAAAACTGCAAAGTGTTACTGAAAGACATTAAAGACAACATCAATATTGGAAAGACATTTCATTTTCATGGATTGGAAGAATCAATATTGTTAGGAAGAGAATACTACCCAAAGTGAGCTGCAGATTCAACGCAACCCCTACCAGAATCCCAGTAACACTTTTTGCAGAATTACAAAAACCTGTCCTAAATCTGACCTGACAGGCTCTTATTAATGACTGACACAACAGAGACACTGAGGAAAAAATGCAACCATGGAAACGTGGAAAGTTTTGATAACATAGAAAATAGCAATCATTATATCTCACATCCCAAAGCCTTCAAAACTATACAAGTGCAGCATGAGCAGTACGTAATCGACTAAAAACCAATCACAAAGCTAGAAACGTGGTGAGAGAAAAAAGAAAAAAAGACATGAATGTATTTGGCTTATCACCTCCCACTTTGGGGTACTTAACTGATGCTGAAAAGAAATGCTCACCAGAGCATTTTAGATTTTGAATTTTTTTAGATTTGGGATGCTGAACCAGTAAGTATGTGACAAATGTTTCAGAATCAAAAAAGGTCAGAAATCCAAAACACTTTTTGTCCTAAGTCTTATGCATAAGAAACACTCAATCTGTGTGAACTGTAGGCATTAAGCTGTACAGCAGATCTCTAGAACCTACCCGTCTTGCATGACTGAAACTGCACACCCATGAACAGCTTCTTTTTTTTTTTTTTTTTTTTTTTGAGGGGGAGTCTCACTCTGTCGCCCAGGCTGGAGTGCAGTGGCCGGATCTCAGCTCACTGCAAGCTCCGCCTCCCGGGTTTACGCCATTCTCCTGCCTCAGCCTCCCGAGTAGCTGGGACTACAGGTGCCCACCACCTCACCTGGCTAGTTTTTGTATTTTTAGTAGAGACGGGGTTTCACCGTGTTAGCCAGGATGGTCTCGATCTCCTGACCTCGTGATCCGCCCGTCTCGGCCTCCCAGAGTGCTGGGATTACAGGCTTGAGCCACCGCGCCCGGCCCATGAACAGCTTCTGATTCTCCCCACTCCCAGCTCCTGGCAACCAGCAGTCTCTTCTCAGATTCACTCTAGAATCCAATTACATGAGGTCCCTAGAGTAGTCAAACCCATGGAATCAGAGAGTAGAGTGTCCAATGAAAGAAAATATTTGCAAAACTTCTCCCCAAATTTGTCTCATATCCATCAAATACACATGGTCCATGAGGATCAGATTTCCAGCAGTTCATTCCCACCCTTTCCACCAGTGAGTTCTGCATTTGAAAATCTCCAGATGTATTTCTGAAAAAATCCACATAGTCCTCACCTGCTCTCTGCAGAAGGAGAGGAAACTTAAAGAACCCAGAATAGGGAACATGGCTCTGCTCCAAAGCCACCAGCTCTTGCCTGTACCCTTCACTCTTTCTAGATCATTCCTTGCACTCTCCTCTGTCTTTGGAGGTCACTGGCTCAAGTAAGTCATCATGAAACACCTGCAGAAAACTGCCCCACCTTTTGCCTCCACTGCCTGATGACTGAACTGACCTCCAGTCTTGACTCTGGTCTACCCTGTCTTCTTTCTGCTGAAACATCCAGTCCCAGGCCAGTCTGCTCAGTATCTTCAGGGTTTCAAGACAATGAAATGTCTTGAATTTCAATCAGTAATAATGGGAAGTCCCATTATTACTCATCTCTAGAATGTCCTTGGAAATGGAAGCTGCAGAGAAATCACATCTAGGGGGGCAAAGTAGGATGGAATTTGGAAGAGGCCCAGCAGTTGCACATTCTAGGTAAGGAACCCAAGGTGAGCCAGCCAGACAGCTGATTTGAAAGAGACTGGGAGGGATACCAGGGGCTGTGACTCCCACTGGCGTGTCTGTCCATGACCCAATACTACTGCTAAATTCACAGTTGAGAAAGTCTGTGCTTCTGTAAGACAAAGCAGGCGGCCTCACAGTCTTTGAGCCCTTAGATCATCATGCATCTGTCCTGTGACACACGCACCAGCTATTGTCTTTCAAGGACTCAGGTGGGCTGAGAGGTAGGAGATGCCAACTCTGATTGAAGGATGCCTGTGGAGGAATCAAAGGTGCCACACAGGACAATCTTCTCTCTGTTATTCGCCCAGCTGAGCTGCCCAAGTCCTACATCACCAGCAACAACTTCAACCTCATGGAGAATAAGAATGTTGTAGCCTTAACTGTGAACCTAAGACTCAAGGCTACACCTACGTGTGGTGGGTAAATGGTCAGAGTCTCCCGGTCAGTCCCAGGCTAAAGCAACCCGGTAAAACTAGGATCCTCATTCTAGCCAATGTCACAAGAAATGACACAGGACCCTATGAATGTGAAATACAGTACCGAGTTGGTAGCATCCCCAGTGACCCTGTCACCCTGGATCTCCTTTGTATCTTTGGTTCCTCTGTGGATGAGGCCACCAGATAAAATCCAAACGACCAGAGGCCAGGCATCTCAGTCTCTCTCAGGTCCAAGTACAGACACTTTTATTTCTGGACACCCGAGCTGGTCATGACTCCCTGCCCTGGGAAAACCTGAGTAGGCACAGCCTTAGCCAAGAATATAAGGGGAGGAGATGCTCTCATCATGGGAGACTTGGGGTCTATAGCCTGTGATGGGAGAAACAGGTGAATACCTCAGGCCTTGGCTCAGTGAATACAGAAGTGGTTTGGCTGGGCCTTGAGGGTGTGTCTTGGCTCAGAGGGACACTGGTCCCTTAAGAGACCAGGAGCATCCACTTCCCTCAGATGACATCACCTGTGGCTTTATTCTCTTTACTCCAGATGGTCCACACCTCCCCAGCATTTTGTCTCCATTCACCTATTACAGTACAGGAGAAAACCTCTACTTGTACTGCTTCACGGAATCTAACCCACCGGCAGAGTACTCTTGGACGGTTAATGGGAAGTTTCTGCAATCAGGACAAGAGTTCTCTATCCCCAAAATTACTACAAAGCATAGCGGGCTCTATGGTTCCTCTGCTCGTAACTCAGCCACTGGCAGTGAACGTTCCACATTCAAGATGATCAAAGTCTCTGTTAAGTGGATCCCTGCACCACTGGCAATAGGGTTATAGGTGAGTCTATCCGGCTTTCAGAGAAGGGTCAGGAAAACATTTTTATTCCCAGCCTGTGTCCCATGGGCAGAAGCAAATCCTAAATTCTCCTCTTGAACCCCCCTAATTTGTCTCTATAGACTCTCCTTTCCTTGAGTTTCTGTTTTCTCATGGCTGACCTTGTGTCCAGCCTGAGAAAGGTAGGGAGGGGGCTTTGTCAGCCCTGAGCCCTATGTGGTGGAAGAGGCTTCACAGAGGGACAAGAAGGAGAGTCCTCAAGATCAAGTTGCTTCTCGCTGTCACCAACACATCCCTTTCTACCACGTCTTTGTTTTCTTTTACCTACTCCATGAGCTACAAGGAACATCTGAGGCTTTGAAACAAGCTCACATTTTTCCTGAAATGAGAGGAGGAAGCCCCTTGGATGAGAGAGGAGCAGCTCAGACTGCTTCCTGCTCTGCTCCAGGCTTCTCCAGTGACTGGTCCTGCCTGATTCCACTGGGGGTGGGACCAGCATGTGTGGAGAAAGAGCCCTGGTGTCCTCTCCTGAATTCGGCTAAATCGAGCTGCCAGATGAAGTGAAGCCTAGGCTGCATGGAAATAAGAAAAGAGGGCGCCTCGGGGCAGACTCTTGAGCTGTTTCCTGTTTCCTGTTCTGCAATCAGGACAAGAGTTCTCTATCCCCAAAATTACTACAAAGCATAGCGGGCTCTATGGTTGCTCTGCTCGTAACTCAGCCACTGGCAGCGAACATTTCCTGGCTCTGAAGTCACTGGCTGTGTGAGGCTGTATGCACAGCACTGGGACACAGCACAGAGGACAGTGAGTGATGAACACTTGGAGAAATAGGGAGATTCACCTCTGGGGCTCTGCATGGCAGAAAGGGGCAATACCAAAAAGTGTGTATTTATAGAGTGTAAGACTACCAGGACACTTTTTATATATCTAATATAAGGCTTATCACTATTTCTAAGTGTGCAATTTAGTGTTGTGTAACCATCACACTATCCATTTCCGGAACTTTTTCCTCTTACCATATTAAATCTCTGTACCGAATAAACAGTAACTCTCACTCCTTCTTCCCCTAACCCTTAGCACCCACCATACTACTTTCTGTCTCTATTTAACTGGCTATTACATCTTTTATAAATGGAATTACATAATAATTATCCTTTTGTGTCTGGCTAATTTCAATTAGCATAATGTCTTCAAGGTTCATCCATTTTGCACGATGTATTGGAATTTTATTCCTTGTTAAGGTTGAATAACATTTCGATGTATAGATATACCTCATTTCCCTACCCACTTATCTTTCAATGGACTTTTCCACTGTTTCCATTTTTTGGCTATTGTGTGTAATGATTCTCTGAACATCAATGTACAAATAATTATCCAAATTTCTTTCAATTCTATAGGGAGTATGTCCAGAAGTGGAATTGCTGGATCAAATGGTAATTTATTCTTTATTTTTTTTAGAAACAGCCACACCACGTTTTACAGTGGCTATAACATTTCCCATTCCCATCAGTAATGCACTAGAGCTCCAACTTTTCCATCTATTTGAAAACACTTGTTGTTTTGTGTTGCTGTCATTGTTACTGTTTATCAAAGCCATCCTAAAGTGTGTGAGGTGGTGTCACATTGTGGTTTTGATTTGCATATCTCTAAGTATTCGTGATGCTGAGGAGCTTTGCATGGGCTTATTGGATATTTGTATATCTTCCTTGGAGAAAACTCTATTTTAATCCTTTGTTCATTTTTTAATTGGGTTTTTGGATGTTTGCTAGCTTTTCATGTATTCTGGAAATTAATTTCTTATCACACTTATAATTTGCAATTATTTTTCTCGTTTCATGGGTTGCCTTTTTACTTTCTTGATAATGTTCTTTGATATATAAAAGGTTTTGATTTTTATGAAGTCCAATTTATCCATTTTATTTGTTGCCTATGCTTTTGTTGTTACAACCAAGAAATCATTGTGAAATCCAATATCATGAAGCTTTTCTCCTATGTTTTCTTCTAAGAGTTGTATAGATTTTGCTCTTACATTTAGATCTTTGATCTATTGTGGGTTAATTTTTGTATATGATGTTAGGTAAAGGTTCCACTCATTCTTGCCCTTGGATATCCAGCTTTCCCAATATCATTTGGTGAGAACACTGTCCTTTCCCCATTGAACGATCTTGGCACACTCGATGAAAATCATTTGGCCATATATGCAAGTATTTCTTTCTGGGCTCTCTGTTCCATTTCATTAATTTCTATGTCCTCCTTTATGCCAGTACCACACTGTATTGGTTATGGGGGCTTTGTAGTAAATGCTGAAATCAGGAAGTGTGAGTCCTCCAGCTTCATTCTTCCTCTTCAAAGTTGTTTGTCTATTTAGGGTCATGAGTTTCAATATAAATTTTAGGACAGATTTTTCTTTTACTGCAAAAATGTCACTGAGATTCTGATAGGAATTGTATTGAATCTGCAGCTCACTTTGGGTGGCATTGTCCTCCTAACAATAGTGAGTCTTCTAATTCATGAAAACAAAACGTCTTTCATTTTGTTGATGTCATCGTTAAGCAATATTTTATGGATTTCAGGGATAATCATTTCACCTCTTTGGATAAACTTATTCCTAAATATTTTATTCTTTTTGATATTAATACAAATCAAAATTTTTCCTTAATTTCCCTTCAGATTGTTCATGGTTAGTGTATTGAAATACAACTGATGTTTGAATGTTGATTTTGTATTGTGCAACATTACTGAATTCATTTATTACTTCTAATAGGTTTGTTCCATCTTTAGGAATTTCTACATATAAGTTCAACTTATCGGAGAATAGAATAATTTTACTCCTTTCATCCAATTTGAATGTCTTTTTAAAAATTCTCATCTAATTTTTCTGACCAGACTTTTCCATACTACATTGAATAGAAGTGTCAAAAGCAGCATTCTTGTCATGTTCCTTCTCATACAGGGAAAGCTTTCAGTCTTTCTCCATTGAGTATGATATTAGCATGGAGTTTTTCACATATTGCCTTTATGATGAGGTGGTTTCCTTCTATTCTTAGTTAGAATGTTTTTATTATGAAAAAATATTGAATTTCTTCAAATGCTTTTATTGAGTCAATCTTATTGTTGATTATAGTGCTATTCATATTTTTGCGTTTTTCTAGGAATTTGTCTATTCCATCTAGGTTATCCAATTTATTGGCATACAATTATTTATAGTACTTTCATAATCATTATTTTATTAGAATTGGTAGTAATCATTTCATTTTCTTTTTTCCTTTCTTTTTTTAGACGGAGAGACAGGTGCTCACTCTGTAAGCCAGCCCAGGCTGAAATACAATGGTGTGACTATGCCTCACTGCACCCTCAAACTCCTGGGCACAAGCAATTCTCCTCCTTCAGCCTCCCAAAATACTAGGACTACAGATGTATGCCACTATGCCCAGCTAATACGTTTTAAATTTTTTTTGTAGAGACAGGGACTCCCCAGGTTACCTATTCTGGTCCAAACACCTGGCCTCAAGGAATCCTTGGATTGTGACCTCCTAAAGTGTTAAGATGAAAATATGACCCACCATGCTCAGACTCCATTTTCATTTCTGATTTTAGTAATTTTAATCTTCTCTCTTTTTTTCTTAGTCTAGTTAATGGTCGTCAATTTTGTTGATTTTATTTTGAAGAATCAACTTTGGTTTCATTAATTTACTGTATTCTTTTTCCATTCTCCATTTTATTTTTATCCACTCTAATCCATATTGTTTCCTTCATTCACTGTGCTTGGGTTTAGTTTGTTCTTCTTTCATATCCTGAAGTATGAGAGAGCTTGCTTCATACCATTCTTTTAAAGGTTTAATGCAGTCAATGAAACAAGATGCCACACACAGACGAACCAATGTCAGCTGCTATATTACTACCATCATCATTAGCCTTGAGGTCAAATATTCCTAGAATGAAATCTCAGATCCTCCGATACTAGCCGTATGACACCAGGAAAGATTTTACATTACTCTAAGCGTCTGCCTTTTCATCAGCAAAGTGAATTACATGAGGTACAGGTAAAGTATTTAGCACAGGGCCTTCCACATAGGATGTGCCCCTCAACAGTACCTATTTCCATATATATATAGAAAAAGAGGTAATACATAAAACACTAGGACATGGTGACTGACTACTTGTGGGTGAGAAAGGAAAAAATCTAAGTGCAAAGAATCAAGCCTGGTATGTTAGCTTTCACCAACCGAGATGCATCCATGATGGGGTTAGACATATAAGATAATTTATCAGGGAAGACACCCGTGAGGAAATGTGGGGCAGGCATGAAGGTAGTGTGGGAGAACCCACAGACTACCATGCAAAGCTGACTCCTGTGAAAAAGAAAGAGAAAGAAGTTTTAGGTATCAATGCAGTTCTAAAAGAGTTTTTGCACGGCTGATGGGGAGTCCTCCAACCAGTCACCCATTAAAGTTAAAGAGAGTCTCAGAGAACTAGGCTTGTTTTCACGCCCTTGTTGGTAGCCTGTGGGAAGGAAGCGTTCCGTGCAAAGGAGGTGGTGAATTTGAAATGCACTGACCTGGGCCTTCTGTCAATCAGGTCCCTGCCATGGACACCTGGCAGAATCTCATTTATGGCTGCCACCACAGAGACACTGAGAAAAACATGCAACCGTGAAAAGGTGGAATGGTGGATAGTTCTAATGACAAAGAAAATAGCGATCAGCCTTTCTCCCATCCGAAAGCTTTCTGAAATATCTGAGTGCAGCAGAGAATTGACAGAGGACTGATCAAAAACCTAGAAACATGGTGAGAAGGGAAAAAAAACTGCAAGAATATAATCATCCCCCATCAGGTTTCCAACAGAAATAATGCATTCCTTGAAAAAACAATTATAGAGTACATCATTTCACATCTTGTTCCTGAGGTTCCCTCATGTAAAATAGCATCATCTTCATTCGTTCTTTCCTTTTCTTTCTATGACAGCTCCTTTAGGAAGAGGACATCTATCCTGGAACTGTCCGACATAGCAACCGTGATGTCATTTCTGTATTTCAGGAAGTCTGGTAGGTATGATGGCCTTTTCTCTTCTCCCGTTTCCTGCAGGGCTGACTGCCATGCTTGGGAGAGGGAAAAGACTTATTGGCCTGTATCTGGGACTGGATCTCCTCCTTCCTCCACTAAACTCCTTCATCCCAGCACTAATTCCTGCAGTTCCCTTTCTCCCTGGCCTTTATGCTCCCTGTACCCCACTATCTTTTAGACATAATTATCTGCAGCCACTGCTCATTTGTTTCTCAGATTTAAATGAGAAACACATTTTCACATTGTGAAACCCTCTTCATTACTTTTAACGTCTCTCAATAGTGTAATTCTCTCCATTCTCATAAAGCTCAACCACTTCTCAAAGTGTTGCTTGACTTCTTGTGTCCAGACTTTGAAACCTTCCTTGCATATGACTGCCTCATTACCTTTCTAAAATCTAGTTAATTCACTTAATCAAGAATCTCCAGGGGTCTACACTAGCCTATTTGGTAAGTTCACATTTCTTCTATTTACTAATCCTTCTCACTTCCTTTACCTCTACTTTCTAGTATAATTCCTCTGTCCTAATTAGAACTGTCATCCTGCACATCCCTGTCCCTTCACCCACATAGACATAAAATTCTTAGTTCCAATGCTAAGCCTAAAAACAGGGTGAACTCCCCTCCACCATCTGCACTACAGACTTAACCACACCCTTCATCACAAGCAATCTCTGACCTCCTGGAGAACAAAGACTTTAAGATTAGCCTGTGAACCTGAGACTCAGAACACAACGTATGTGTGGTTGAGACCTTTTTCTGATGACCAATTCACATGTTCAAAAAAGATACAGAAATGAAGAAGGCAAGGTCCCTACCCCAGGGGACATAAAGCCTAAGACAGAAAATGAGACCTGAAAATAATGATGTTACTAAAATAGAAAAAAAGTGAAGGCTGCAAGATATCAGAGAAATCTGATGGGAAATATAGTTACACACTGGAATCACTGGAAAATATTTTTAAAAGTGGGTGCTCAAGCCCCACTCATGAGTTCCAGTTTAAAAGTCTGCAGAGGGACAGAGGTGCTGGTAATTTTTAAGTCTTCCCTGACACTACAGACATGTAAACAGGATGGAGAACTCTTGTTGTAATAAGTAGAACTTAAAACTAAATTAATGATTCTCAGGTAGAAGTACTGGAATTACCTAAGGACCTTTTTTGACGTACATAATAATATACGTTTTTAGCCCTAATTATTAATGGGCTACACCAAGAACTCAGTAATCCTGTTGGGAAACAGAAGCTGCATGGAAAAGCCGCCTTATCTGATTTGTTAAAATACATATAAAGCGTTTTCAAATGAGTGATAAGTGATGCTAAACCTTCTCTAAATAATATTTATGGGAATGTTAATAATATGAGTATTCTAGGCTGGGCGCAGTGGCTCACGCCTGTAATCCCTGCACTTTGGGAGGCCGAGGCTGTCAGATCATGAGGTCAGGAGATCGAGACCATCCTGGCTAACATGGTGAAACCCTGTCTCTCCTAAAAACTCAAAAACAAAATTAGCTGGGTGTGGAGGCTGGCACCTGTAGTTCCAGCTACTCCGTAGGCTGAGGCAGGAAAATGGCATGAACCCGGAGGTGGAGCTTGCAGAGAGCAGAGATCCTGCCACTGCACTGCAGCCTGGTCTACAGAGAGAGATTCCATCTCAAAGAAAAAATAATTAAGAATTTTTTAAAAATGAGTTCTAAAAACTGTATGAAATTTCTGGAAATCGAATATGTTATCAATCATAGTGTCATATGCCACGGAAGTAACTAGATTTCTATGTGAGCTGTGTCTTCACCATAATAAACATAAAAAAACTCATTAATTTTTAATCATGGTCATTTTAAATCTTTGTCATTCCCAGACAGTTGCTTTGATTCTTCCTCAAAGTATTTACAGTCAGCTATGGTCCAAAATTGCTTTTTCTTCAAGGGGATATATGGAAAAGACTCTGACAATGACCCTTGAATACAAGTTTCTGATAACTTCAAGATCATACCACTGGACTCTCTGAGAACTTTCAAAATTTTAATGAACAGGCTGATACCTTCATGAATTCAAGACAAAGAAGAAAAAAAACTCAGTTTTATTGGACTTAATAATCAAAAGAATAATGTTTTCATAATTTTTTATTTGAGAATGTGCTGATTCTTTGAATATTTTATTCTCCAGATTTATGAACTTTCTCTTTTAAGCTCTTTATACTGTACAGCTATTGTGTAAATTATACTTTTGTAAACAAAAATGGAAACATTTGCTTTTGTTCCCAATCTGAGTGCCCCAGAATTGGGAAACTATTCATGAGTATTCATATGCTTACGGTAATAAAGTTATTTGCACAAGTTCAGAAAGAATCTACTCTCTGTATAACAGGACACATTTGAAAACATTGGTTATATTACCAAGGCTTTGACTGGGATGATCTGCTTGAGAATATACACAGAATAAACCCACAGGGAATGCAGGGAAAGTCTGAAGTTGGCCTTGGTTTGGCTTCCTAGTCTCAAGAGGTTTTTGGAAGTTTAATCTGAGAGTCTTTTAAAACTTCTAGCAAAGCAAAGTTTAAAAAGATCCTCTATGGTCCATTGCTACTCTTGCTGCACTTAGGTAAAAAATCTAGGCAAGTTCGGTGAGACTCAACCTATTTTGCAAACAAATTCATCCTACTGGGATTATCCTTGGTAAAAATAGAGACCCCAATATAGAGACAAATTATTTTGAAAAGAAAAACTGTAGTACACCTGCTACCAGACTGAACCACTGTTCATTATCTTTGAGCATTTATATTCTAATGGTAGACTGGACTGGACCCTGAATTCTTTTAGTTCTTCCAATTCAATTTTCTCCAATGAAATCATTAAGAATAAGAACAGGTCTGTTCCTGAAGCCATATAAGCTAGAGGTGGACAACTCAATGTAAATTTCATGGGAAAACCCTCGTGTCTGAGGTGTGGGCCATTCAGAGCTCACCAAATGTTCAACACCATCACTTAGAGACACTTAAACTGCAAAGCACAACAGCAAGTTGATGACTGTACACTGTGGACAGCTTTTCTCAAGATGTCAGAACAAGACTATCAATCATGATGAGACTCTTACCTCTCTTAATTTGTCCTTGCTTATGCCTGTCTCCTTTGCTTCCCAGAATAGTGCTGTACTTAGGATTTCACAAGAAGTAGCTTCTGAGAGTAAGTTAACAGTGTCAGATATTTCATGTCAACCACACTTTTTTTTTTTAAAGATGGAGTTTCTCTCTTGTTGCCCAAGCTGGAAGGCAATGGCACAATCTTGGCTCACCACAACCTCTGCCTCCTGGGTTCAAGTGATTCTCCTGCTTCAGCCTCCCTACTAGCTGTGATTATAGGTATGCACCACAACACCAGGCTAATTTTGTATTTGTAGTACAGACGGGTTTTCTACATGTTGGTCAGGCTGGTCTCGAACTCCCGACCTCAGGTGATCTGCCTGCCAATCCAAAGTGCTGGGATTACAGATGTGAGCAACCGCACCTGGCCCACACATTTTTACATAACAAGAGATCCTTTAGTCCATCCAAAGGCTGACTTTAGCTGCATCTTTAACACAACTTTTTCCTCAAATGTGTGGAGTTTTTATTATTATTATTATTATTCTACTTGTATACTTGCCTATTCCTCTCACTCCCTGTTTTAATTTAACATGGACATGCAATGCTAGAAAATAGAATTGCTCTCTACCAGCTAAACAGTGGGGAGCCTGTGCAGGTTCTGACACTTCTTGTTACACATGGATAAATACATCGGGTATTATAGAGACTCAGTTGTAAAAATCAACAAATGTGCTGCCTGGTTAAAGTGACTAGACTCTTCTGGCTTCTTCTTTGATCTATTCTATTGTAGTTGGTTTGCATCTTGCCTAAGGTGCATATTCCAACCTCTTGATATTTTCATCCTGATAGTCATACTGGTAGTCTCCCTCATGTGGTGCAATCTACAAATATTTCTATTTGTGTGCAGCCATCCTTCAAATATCAAATTATTTCTCTTGGGCTGTAATTTGAAAACTGAAAGAAATGTGTGGTTTATGGGCCGGGTGCAGTGGCTCACGTCTGTAATCCCAGCACTTTCAGAGGCCACGGTAGGTAGATCACAAGGTTCAGAATTCGAGACCAGCCTCGTCAATATGGTGAAACCCTGTCTCTACTAAAAATACAAAAATTATCCGGGTGTGGTGGCGCGCACCTGTAGTCCTGTAGGGAGACCCCCTGAAACCATTGCTATGGAATAAAAGATGAAATGCTCCTGATTGCTGTAAATACAAAATTGCATGCAGGATTGTGTAAAGAAAATGCCAGGTTGGGCTGCCAGAATGAGCCAACAGTGTGTGATGTACTTCCCCCTGCAGAGAGCCGATAAATGGACGTGTATTCAGGGACGTTTCACATCACCAAGATTCCTATCCCAGAAAAGCAGATGTTCATAGCTCCAGGAATGAAATGCAACCCTTGGGGAGAGTCTATTAATGGACACATGAGGGGCGCCTGTTCATATGGATAGGATAGGGTTATAAACGCCCTTATCTTGCCACAGCTCTTCTACGTCTTTTTAGGATTTAGGCATACTCCCTTCTAAGAATTTTTTGGTTTAACTGGTTGTCTAGCTTCACGTCCTCTTTCTATTGATTGTTTGCACCAGCTTTTCCTGCAACTGTTACTGCTGATTAATATCTTGCTAATCATGGGATATGGATAGACTGTTTTTCTGTTTTAAGGCTCCTTTAGAAATTACTGACACACACACTATGTTGTAAATTCTTATCTCTGTATACTCTACTTCTGCATACCGATGTTATGTTAAAGAATTACTTCATCCTCATGTGACCATCTCACCTCATAATCCAATGACCCTAAATCCCTCACTAACCTACCCTCGCCCTCACTAAACTTAATAATAATTACAGACAAGCAAATGCTGAGAGATTTTGTCACCACTAGGCCAACCCTACAAGAACTCCTGAAGGAAGCACTGAACATGAAAAGGAACAACCGGTACCAGCCACTGCAAAAACATGCCAAAATGTAAAGACCATCGATGCTAGGAAGAAACTGCACCAACTAACAAGCAAGATAACCATACAACTACACCATGACAGGATCAAGTTCACACATAAAAATATTAACCTTAAATGTAAATATGCTAAATGGTCCAACTGAAAGACACAGACTGGCAAGTTGGATAAAGAGTCAAGAGCCATCAGCCTTCTGTATTTAGGAGAGCCATCTCACATACAGAGACACACATAGGCTCAAAATAAAGGGATGGAGGAAGATCTACCAAGCAAATGGAAAACAAAAAAAGGCAGGGGTTGCAATCCTAGTCTCTGATAAAACAGACTTTAAACCAACAAAGATCAAAAGAGGTAAAGAAGGCCATTATATAATGGTAAAGGGATTAATTCAATAGCAAGAGCTAACTATCCTAAATATATATGCACCCAACACAGGAGCACCCAGATGCATAAAACAAGCCCTTAGAGACTTACAAAGAGGCTTAGAGTCTCACACAATAATAATGGGGGATTTTAACACCCTACTGTCAACATTAGACAGATCAACTAGACAGAAAGTTAACAAGGATATCCAGGAATTGAACTCAACTCTGCACCAAGCGGACCTAATACACATCTGCAGAATTCTGCAACAGGAATCAACAGAATATACATTCTTCTCAGCACCACATCACACTTATTCCAAAATTGACCACATGGTTGGAAGTAAAGCACTTCTCAGCAAATGTAAAAGAACAGAAATTATAACAAACAGTCTCTCAGATCACAGTACAACCAAACTATCTCTCAGGATTAAGAAACTCAATCAAAACCACAAAACTACATGGAAACTGAATAATCTGCTCCTGAATGACTACTGGGTACATAACAAAATGAAGACAGAAATAAAGATGTTCTTTGAAACCAATAAGAACAAAGATACAACATACCAGAATCTCTGGGACACATTTAAAGCAGTGTGTAGAAGGAAATTTCTAGCACTAAGTGCCCATAAGAGAAAGCAGGAAAGATCTAAAATTGACACCCTAACAACACATCACAATGACAAGAACTAGAGAAACAAGAGCAAACACATTCAAAAGCTAGCAGAACACAAGAAATAACCAAGATCAGAGGAGAACTGAAGGAGATACAGACACAAAAAACCCTTCAAAAAATCAACGAATCCAGGACCTGGTTTTTTGAAAAGATCAACAAAATTGATAGACCTCTAGCAAGACTAATAGAGAAGAAAAGAGAGAATAATCAAATAGACACAGTAAAAAATGATAAAGGGGATATCACCACCAACCCAATAGAAATACAAACTACCATCAGAGAATACTATAAACAACTGTACGCAAATAAACTAGAAAACTAGAATAAATGGATAAATTCCTGGACACTTCCACTCCCCCAAGACTAAACCAGGAAGAAGTTGAATCCCTGAATAGACCAATAACAGGCTTTGAAATTGAGGTAATAATTCATACCCTACCAACCAAAACAAGTCCAGGAACAGATGGATTCACAGCCAAATTCTACCAGTTACAAGGAAGAGTTGGTACCATTCCTTCTGAAACTATTCCAATCAGTAGAAAAAGAGGGAATCCTCCCTAACTCATTTGAGAGGCCAACATCATCCTGATACAAAAGCCTGGCAGTGATACAATAAAAAAAAGAGAATTTTAAACCAATATCCCTGATGAACATCGATGTAAAAATCCACAATAAAATACTGGCAAACAGAATCCAGCAGCACATCAAAAAGCTTATCCACCATGATCAAGTGGGCTTCATCCCTGGGGTACAAGGCTGGTTCAACATATGCAAATCAATAAACATAATCCAGCATATAAACAGAACCAAAGACAAAAACCACATGATTATCTCAATAGATGCAGAAAAGGCCTTTGACAAAATTCAACAGCCCTTCATGCTAAAAATTTCTCAATAAATTCAGTAATGATGAAACGTATCTCAAAATAGTCAGAGCTCTTTATCACAAACTCACAGCCAATATCATACTGAATGGGCAAAAACTGGAAGCATTCCCCTTCAAAACTGGAACAAGACAGGGATGCCCTGTCTCACCACTCCCATTCAATATAGTGTTGGAAGTTCTGGACAGGGTAATCAGGCAAGAGAAAGAAATAAAGGGTATTCAATTAGGAGAAGAGGAAGTCAAATTGTCCCTGTCTGCAGATGACACGATTGTATATTTAGAAAACTCCATCGCCTCAGCCCAAAATCTCCTTAAGCTGATAAGCAACGTCAGGAGAGTCGCAGGATACAAAATCAGTATACCAAAATCACAAGCATTCTTCTACACAAATAACAGACAAACAGAGAGCCAAATCATGAATGAACTGCCATTCACAATTGCTTCAAAGAGGATAAAATACCTAGGAATCCAACTTACAAAGGATGTGAAGGGCCTCTTCAAGGAGAACTACAAACCACTGCTCAGTGAAATAAAAGAGGACACAAACAAGTGGAAGAACATTGCATACTCACGGATAGGAAGAATCAATATCATGAAAATGGCCATACTCTCCAAGGTAATTTATAGATTCAATGCCATCCCCATTAAGCTACCAATGACTTTCTTCCCAGAAGTGGAAAAAGCTACTTTAAAGTTCATATGGAACCAAAAAAGAGCCCACATTGCCAAGACTATCCTAAGCCAAAAAAACAAAGCTGGAGGCATCATGCTACCTGACTTCAAACTATAGTACAAGCCTACAGTAACCAAAACAGCATGGTACTGGTACCAAAACAGACATATAGACCCATGGAGAAGAAGAGAGCCCTCAGAAATAATACCAGACATCTACAACCATCTGACCTTTGACAAACCTGACAAAAACAAGAAATGGGGAAAGGATTGCCTATTTAATAAAGGGTGCTGGGAGAATGGGCTAGCCATAAGTAGATAGCTGAAACTGGATCCCTTCCTTGTACCTTATACAGAAATTAATTCGAGATGGATTAAAGACTTAATTGTTAGACCTAAAACCATAAAAAACCTTAGAAGAAAACCTAGGCAATACCATTCAGGACATAGGCACGGGCAAGCACTACATGTCTAAAACACCAAAAGCAATGGCAACAACCAGAATTGAAAAATGGGATCTAATTAAACTAAAGAGCTTCTGCATAGCAAAAGAAACTACCATCAGAGGCAACAGGCAACCTACAAAATGGGAGAAATTTTCACAATCTACTCAACTGACAAAGGGCTAATATCCAGAACCTACAAAGAACTCAAACAAATTTACAAGAAAAAGCAAACAACCCCATCAAAAAGTGGGTAAAGTATATGAACAGACGCTTCTCAAAAGAAGACATTTTTGCACTCAACAGACACATGAAGAAATGCTCATCATCACTGGCCATCAGAGAAATGCAAATCAAAACCACAATGAGATACCATCTCACACCAGCTAAAGTGGCAATCATTAAAGAGTCAGGAAACAACAGGCGCTGGAGAGGATGTGGAGAAATAGGAACACTTTTACACTGTTGGTGGGACTGTCAACTAGTTAAACCATTGTGGAAGACAGTGCAGCGATTCCTCAAGGATCTAGAACTAGAAATACTATTTGAGTCAGTCATCCCATTACTTGGGATATACCCAAAAGATTATAAATCATGCTGCTATAAAGACATGTGCACATGTATGTTTATTGCGACACTATTCACAATAGCAAAGACTCGGAACCAACCCATATGTCTATTAATAAGAGACCGGATTAAGAAAATATGGCACATATACACCATGGAATACTATGCAGCCATAAAAAAGGATGAGTTCATCACCTTTGTTGGGACATGGATGCAGCTGGAAACCATCATTCTCAGCAAACTATCGCAAGAACAGAAAAGCAAACACCACATGGTCTCACTCATAGTTGGGAATTGAACAATGAGAACACTTGGACACAGGACGGGGAACATCACACACTGGGGTCTGTTGTGGGGTGTGGGAATAGGGACAGATAGCATTAGTAGATATACCTAATATAAATGACGAGTTAACGGGTGCAGCACACCAACGTGGCACATGTATACATATGTAACAAACCTGCATGTTGTGCATATGTACCCTAGAACATAAAGTGCAAAAAAAAATTTAAAAAGACAAAGGAAATTTAAAAAAGAAAAGAAGAAAATGATGGAAGCCCAAAACTATGGTTATTGAGACTAATGCTAATTCTTTAAGTTTTGATCATATTCTCACCTAAGTGAGAGTACAGACATTTCAAAATAGAGCCACACACACTGGATGTTATATACTCCCACTGAAATTTTAAGGATTCAGATAGCTCTCAAAACAGATCATATTTTTCTGTAAAAAGAAGATTCCATTTTACCTGAGTGAGCATAATAAGGAAGTCCGTCTGCTTTAACTATTACCCAAATAAGTGACCTGAAGTACTCTGATGTTAACCAATCAATTTATTTCAATGGCTTTCTTTGCAGATTCCCATTTGACAAAACCCACTGTTTTGCTATTGTATTGCCCAGGGGGAGTTATCACTGTATCTGCAGAGGGAGACCTGCCCCAAATCATAAATCACAAATAAAAGCCAATTACATCTATAACTACATTTGTTGAAATTTTGTCTTGTCACACATGTTCACAGAAAGCAGTGGTCAGTGGAGTCTCTCAGGCTGCATCATTCTCACTTTGACTCTCCTACCTTTCTCTTTCACTTACAAGGACCTTTATGATGACATCTGGAGAAACCCAGATAATCCACAATAAGCTTTCCATCTCCAGATACACAACTGCATCACCGTTGAACAGTGTTTTTTCCAAAAAAGTAAATGCATGTGCTCCAAGGGTTAGGATGGGATTTTTTTTTTTTTTTTTGGAGACAGAGTTTCACTCATGTTGCCCCAGTTGGAATGCAGTGGGGTGATCTCAGCTCACTGCAACCTCCACCTCCCAGGTTCAAGTGATTCTCCTGACTCAGCCTCCCAAGTAACTGGGATTACAGGTGCCTGCCACCATGACAGCTACTTTTTGTATTTTAATAGAAACAGGGTTTCACCATGTTGTCCAGGCTGGTCTTGAATTCCTGACCTCCTGATTTGCCCATCTCATTGTCCCAAAGTGCTGGGATTACAGGCATGAGCCACCGCACCCAGCCCGGATGTGGACATTTTTAAAAGGCCATTATTCTGCCTCATAAAGATCACTTTCAGAAACATTACCCAAAACAAAAATATGTTTTGCCTTCCTTCCATGTCTCGCTTTACTGTCTACACAAACCACAGTGAAACATATTAGCTCTGCTATGAAGTGCCTGCATGACCCTAGGCCCCTCATTTGACCTCCCTCAGCCTCTTTCCTCATCTGCAGTGTAAGGCTGACTCTTACTGTATCAGAAAATGACAGTGAAAGAATAAATGAACATGTGTAAGACATTAGTCACAGAGCCTGGCACCTGATGAGCCCTCAGTAAACATTCCTTTCAGTCCTTTCCTTTCACCATCCCATTTTTCTTGCCCTCACCCATCTTTTCCTTCAACTCCTTTCTCTTCAGTAACTTTCTCAGTCTATCCTGCCAATTAAAGAAGCCACACTACCCATTCTCTCATGACTCTGATGGTGTGTTCTTGTGATAGAGTCTGCTATTCATTCAAGGCAATGGTATTATGTATATGGAGATGTCTGTTTGCAACAAGAAATCCTTTTTATGTTCACACAAAAATTCATACACGATTTCTTTTAACTTACACATACCAGTCTCAATTCTACCCTGTTATTTCATACATGCGCTTCATTATTTTATTCTTCAGTCTTTATTTGTACACCTTAAAAATTAGGATAGTACAAAACCAAAAATAATGGCCTGGGCGAGAAGAGGGTATTCCTTTAGAAAGATGAATGCTTTCCTTTTTCAAGATGAATGCTATTTGCAAGGCAGCCCTGAAGCCCATTTCTGGGTTTGGCTTACATCACAGCCACTCCACTCTAGGACACGTTGTTAGATTCTCAGGAGATAATGATGGTCACGGAAGCCACACCCACTCTGAGCATTCCTACTGTTGGGTAAAGGAATGTTTACAGAATTTGTGCATGAGTTACTTCTCCTAAATTCTTCTACTCCTAGAAGTTAAGCTTCCCCACTAACCAGCTTCATCTCCAGCTGGCCTGCCTGGACCCTGACTGGAAAGTGTCTACCCCCTCTGGATGGCCAGGGTGGCACTTTTGCCTATTCCCATAATTATAATAGCTCACACACGGATGCAGCACTCATAATGCACCAGGCACTATCCTAAGAGCTTTTCATGTAGCTACAGTCCTGACAAATATCCTAAGTGCCACGATCCCCATTTTTGCAGATTTAAAAAAAAAAAAAAAACTGTGGCAAAGAAGTATGTGCCCACTGTCACCTAACTCCATAATTTAACCTCATCCTCCACTTCATCTGGTAAGAGGACACTGTAAGATTCACAAGGTCTCCTGAATGACATCCACCTTCAAAAATGATTTTTGTCCCATTTCCTTTCAGGATTTGACAGCCAGTATTTTGTTTTCTGTCTCATCCTTCACTTATGCACCTGTTCCCTAACACTATACTCACAACTGCACAGACCTGCATAAAAGCTAGCTTCTAGAAACCTCAATCTCTTTTGGAAAAAAGAAAGGCCAGGTTCCAAGTCTCACAAATAGTCATTTTTTATTCTATTGTCAACTCTTTGCATGGCAATTCTTTGGCCATAAACAAGTGCACTAGAAACAGAAAGTATAATGAGAAGAAAGTAGAAGGAGGGTGAGTTTCTAGATAGACACACAGGGAAAAGAGTCCAAATGCAGAAAAATTCATAAAATGCACCCAGGGAGTGTTGCTTTGAGCAATGACAGCCTCACCTTCCTCGTTCCACGGTGTTCATCTCTTACTTCCTTCTCAACCTGCCCTTCCTGGTCTTGCTTTCTTAGACCAACACAAACAACCTGGGAGCTGCGGTCAGATAGAGCACACAGCACTGAGTGGTAGGTTTGGTAAAGGCAGAAAAGGAAGAAGAGTGTTTGACTCATGAAGACCTCACTCACCTAGGTACATATCAACTAGGCAGGCAATAGATTACTGAAGTGCTTTGCAGGACTCATGGTGGTTACCCAGAATGACTGACTGAAGCAAGGGTCTTGAACAATTGAGTTTTATTGAGCCACAGCTTGAAGGTGCACCCTGGGAAACCATGAGTTGCAAAAAAACTTGGTGGCTTGTGTTATCTCTGAAGAGGTTTCAGGAGGCTTAGTATTTATATATTTGATTAAAGGAGAGAAGGAAGGATGGCAGAGATGGAGTGGGCAGAAAAACACTTGATCTAATCTTCTCTTTCTTCTGTGCCTCAGAAAATAATAAAGTTACAATTGGCATATCTTTCTTTCACAAAGAAATATACATCTTGAAATGCTTTGAAGCCAAGAAAAAACAATTTGTTCAGGCAATCATCCAGAGATGCCTGAGATCTTTGGCTTTCCTGTTTACCCCGTTCTTTTTCTTTTCTTTTCTTTTCTTTTTTAAGAGACACAATCTTGCTCTGTCACCTAGACTAGAGTGTACTCACTGCAGCCTTGAATTCCTGGGCTGAAGCAGTCCTACCGCCTTGGCCTCCCAAGTATTTGAGACTCTAAGCACGCACCACTGAACCTGGCTAGTTTGATTTATTTTGTTTTGAAAAGACGTGGTCTCCCTTTGCTGCTTAGGCTTGTCTTAAACTCCTGGTGCAAGTGATCCTCCTGCCTTGGACTCTCAATGTGCTGAGATTACAGACCTGTGACAGCACACCTAGCACCCCAATTCTTCAAATGCTCTCAGAGAAAGCACTGTAGAAGACGTTTGTGGCTCTATGTTTCATCTGATCCTACATGACTAGGAAGGCTCATTCTTAAGAAGTCACGTCCCATAGAAAAGGGGCTGAAGTCAAATTAGAAAGGGCAAAGGGAAGTCACAGCAAAAAGGGGACAGTATAATCCTGGAACCTTATTAAAGTCATACAACTGCTGTTTCAATTAGAGCAATTTGTTTGGCAAACATCGCTCTAACACTTTCAGTTGTATGTTGGCTCACCTGTAATAAGCAGTCTATAGTCTAGGTTTCCCAGAGTTTCTGAAACATCTTCCAATTGCAATTACAATCTGACACAGTTCTCTGAATTACAGTCTGAGCCCAGTGTTCATGTGTACCTTTTGTGTAGTCTACATATCAGCAGGCATAAAGGTTGTTTATATATAAGTTGTTATGATTTCTCCAGAAGTTTACATAAGTCGTCTAGTTTCAACTTGTGAAGTTTAATCTATCCATCTGACAAAAGGCTAATATCCAGAATCTATAAAAAACGTAAACGAACTTACAAGAAAAGGAAACGAATAACCCCCATCAAAAAGTGGGTGAAGCACATGAACAGACGTTTCTCAAAATAAGACATTTATGTGACCAACAAACATATGAAAAAAAGCAAATCATCACTGGTTGTTAGAGACATACAAATCAAAATCACAATGAGATACCACCTTATGCCAGTTAGAATGGTGATCACTAAAAGGTCAGGAAACAACAGACGCTGGAGTGAATGTGGAGAAACACGAACGCTTTTCCATTGTTGGTGGGAGTGTAAATTAGTTCAACCATTGTGGAAGACAGTGTGGCGTTTCCTCAAGGATCTAGAATAAGAAATACCATTTGGCCTAGTAATCCCATTACTGGGTATATACTCAAAGGATTATAGAACATTCTACTATAAAGACATATTCACACTTATGCTTATTGCAGCACTATTCACAATAGCAATGACTTACAACCAACCCAAATGCTCATCAATGACAGACTAGATAAAGAAAATGTGGTACATGTACACCATGAAATTCGATGCAGCCATAATAAAGAATGAGTACATGTCTTTTGCAGGGACATGGATGAAGCTAGAAACCACCATTCTCAGCAAACTAACACAGGAACAGAAAACCAAACACTGCATGTTCTCACTCATAAGTGGGAGTTGAACAATGAGAACACATGGACACAGGGAGGGGAACATCATACACTGGGGCCTGTTGGGGGGTGGAAGGCTAGGGGAGGGATAGCATTAGGAGAAATACCTAATGTAGATGATGCGTTAGTGGGTGTAGCAAAACACCATGGCATGTGTATACCTATGTAACAAATCTGCAGGTTCAGCACATATACCCCAGAACTTAATAGTGTAATTTTAAAAAAGGACCCAAATTTTAAAAGCACAGTTTTAATTTACAATATACCAAAATGGAAGAAAAATGGAAGAATATTCTGAAAACATTAGTTTTGAAACTTGTAGCCAGGAAAAAATTTGGGATTCAGTCCAAACTGTAGGTAAATAACAAAATTCAAAGAAGAAATCAACACATCTAAAATTTAATAACTGTTGTTCTGTTGTTTTCTTCTGAAAAACAATTATCTCACTCCTGTTTCCCATGTTTATGAAACAGAAATTATATGGTACCAATGTATTTCCAAAATAAGTTTTAGTCTTATACCTGGATTGTTTACATAAAGTGCAGCAAGAATGTAGATTCAAAGCCTCTATGAATACATACATGTTTTATATATATATGTATAAATATAAGAATACATACATATTCTATCATGTAGAATGGCACTAAAGTATATTAATGGCAGGAAATCTGTACAAGTCTGAAGAAGCCTCAATTCTTGTTTCTTCAGAAGAAAGAATTCAACTAAGGGTCATAAGGCAGAAGAAGAGACTGAGGCAAGTTTTACAGCAAAAGTGAAAGTTTATTTAAAAGCTTTAGAGCAGAAATTAAAGGAAAAAAGTACGTTTAAAACAGGGCCAAACAGGCGATGAGATTTCAAGTGTGTGGTTTGACCTTTGACTTAGGTTTTTGTATGTTGGAATAATTCTGGGGTCTCCATCTCTTCTCCCCTGATTCTTCCCTTCAAGTGGTCTGTCTGCATGTGCAGTGACCCACCAGCACTTAAGAAGGGAGCCTGTGTAGTGTGTTTCCTGGAGTACAGTTGGAAAACAGAGACCAAAATAAAAGCTATGTATGTAAATAAAATTGGTCTCCTTATAAAATCCTGTTATAAATTTCTGTCATTTTTGTGTTACCTTGGCATCTATTTTTAATCTTCCTTGAACACACCCAAATTCCTTCTCTCTCTCTCTCTCTGATTTGAGATGTAAATTTACTACCTATTTTCTCTAAAATTCAGCAAGGGCTTCCTCAGATAAATGTTAACTTTTTCTATTTACAAAAGCACAATTTAAATCCAACTTTTTTTTTTAATAGTTAGTTTTATGGATTCTATACATAAAGATTTAAACTCAAAAATCTAAAGTATTTCTTTCTCCCTCTATCATTATGCGCATATGTATATGTTCTATGTTGTATCACATATATGTATATGTCCATACCTGTGTTATATATTGTTTATACATGGTATCAAATTAATATAAAAATAAATGAGTACTTATCAATTAAGTAAATAATCCCAAATACTTTCCAACACATGTGATTTTAATAATCTTCAATAACAGAAGAACACCTCAAAAGATCATGCAAACCTATCTGCAGCCTCCTTATAAAAATTATCAGACATGAATTTCATATCCAAAAAAACTAAAGTTCATAAATAAAGGAAAGATAATAGTCTTTTTCAGACAAACAAATATTGAGAGAATTTGCCACTACCAAGCCAGCGTTACAATAACTGCTCAAAGGAGCTCCAAATCTTGAAACAAATCCTGGAAACACATCAACACAGATCGTCTTTAAGCATGAATCTCACAGGACCTATAAAACAAAACTACAATAAATAAATGAATGAAACCAACGTATCCAGGCAACAAATAACAGGATGAATGGAACAGTACCTCACATCTCAATACTAACATTGAATGTAAGTGGCCTAAATGCTCCACTTAGAAGATACAGAATTGCAGAATTGATAATAACGCACCAAGCAAGTATCTGCTGCCCTTAAGAGACTCCTCTAACCATAAAGGGACACATAAACTTAAGGTAAAAGGGTAGAGAAAGATACCCCATGCAAATAGCCACAAAAGTGAGCAGCAGTAACAATTCTTATGTCAGAAAAAACTAGCTTTAAAGCAACAGCAGTTAAAAAAGACAAAGAGGGACATTATATAATAATAAAAGCACTTGTTCAACAGGAAAGTATCACAATCCTAAATATATATGCACCTAACACTGGAGCTCCTGAATTTATATAACTATTACTGCTAGACCTGAGAAATAAGATAGACAGTAACACAATAATAGTGAGGGACTTCAGTACTCCACTGACAGCACTAGACAGGACATCAAGACAGAAAGTCAAGAAATAAACAATGGATTTAAACTATGCCCTAGAGCAAAGAGACTTAAGACATATTTACAGAATATTCTACCCAACAAGCCAGAATATACATTCTATTCATCAGCACATGGAACTTTCTTCAAGACAGACCATATGATAGTCCACAAAACAAGTCTCAATAAATTTAAGAGAAATGAGATTCTGGAGCAAGATGACTGGATAGGGAAAGCTCCAGCCTCCAGCTCCCAGTGCGAGCAACACAGAACACTGGTGATTTCTGCATTTTCAACTGTGGTACCAGGTTCATCTCACCAGGGAGTGCTGGACAGTCAGTGCTGGTCAGCTGGTGCAGCCTGACCGGCCAGAGCTGAAGCAGGGTAAGGCATCGCCTCACCTGGGAAGTACAAGGGGGAAGGGAATCCCTTTAGAAACTGAGACACATAACACCTGAAAAATTGGGTAACTGCCACCCTAATACTGCACTTTACTAAGGGTCTTAGCAAACGGCACACCAGGAGATTATATCTGACACCTGGCCAGGAGGGTCCCATGCCCATGGAGCCTCCCTCATTGCTAGCACAGCAGTCTGAGATCTAATTGCAAGGCAGCAGCAAGGCTGGGGGAGGGGCACCCACCATTGCTGAGACTTAAGTAGGTAAACAAAGCCTCTGGGAAGCTGGAACTGGGTGGAGCCCACCGCAGCTCATGGAGGCCTGCCTGTCTCTGTAGACTCCACCTCTGGGGACAGGGCATAGCTAAATAAAAAGCAGCAGAAACCTCTCCAGATGTTAATGACCCTGTCTGACAGCTTTGAAGAGAGCAGTGAATCTCCCAGGACGGAAGTTGAGATCGGAGAAGAGACAGACTGCCTGCTCACGGGGGTCCCTGACCCCTGAGTAGCCTAACTGGGGGACATCCCCCACTAGGTGCAGACCTACACCTCACACCTCAAACCTCACACGGCGGGGTACACCCTTGAGATGAAGCTTCCAGAGCAAGAATCAGACAGCAGCACTCGCTGTTCAGCAATATTCTATCTTCTGCAGCCTCTGCTACTGATACCCAGGCAACAGGGTCTGGAGTGGACCTCAAGCAATCTCTAACAGACCTACAGCTGTGGGTCCTCACTGTTAGAAGGAAAACTAACAAACAGAAAGGACACCCACACCAAAACCCATCAGCACGTCACCAGCATCAAAGACCAAAGGCAGATAAAACCACAAAGATGGGGGAAAAGCAGGGCAGAAAAACTGGAAATTCAAAATATCAGAGCACATCTCCCCCTCCAAAGGAACACAGCTCATCGCCAGCAATGGATCAAAGCTGGACGGAGAATGACTTCGACGAGTTGAGAGAAGAAGGCTTCAGTCGATCAAACTTCTTAGAGCTAAAGGAGGAACTATGTAATCAGCGCAAAGAAACTAAAAACCTTGAAAAAAAAGAAAAATGGATGAATGGATAACTAGAATAATCAATGTAGAGAAGGCCATAAACGAACTGACAGAGATAAAAACCACGACATGAGAAATATGTGACAAATGCACAAGCTTCAGTAACCGACTTGATCAACTGGAAGAAAGAGTATCAATGATTGAAGATCAAATGAATGAAATGAAGTGAGAAGAGAAGTATAGAGAAAGAAGAGGAAAAAGAAATGAACAAAGCCTCCAAGAAATATGGGATTATGTGAAAAGACCAAATCTACGTCTGATTAGTATGCCTGAAAGTGAGGGGGAAAATGGAACCAAGTTGGAAAACACTCTTCAGGATATCATCCAGGAAAACTTCCCAAACCTAGCAAGGCAGGCCAACATTCAAATTCAGGAAATACAAAGAACACCACAAAGATATTCCTCGAGAAGAGAAACTCCAAGACACATAATTGTCAGATTCACCAAAGTTAAAATGAAGGAAAACATGTTAAGGGCAGCCAGAGAGAAAGGTCGGGTTACCCACAAAGGGAAGCCCATCAGAAAAACAGCAGAACTCTCAGCAGAAACTACAAGCCAGAAGAGAGTGGGGGCCAATATTCAACATTCTTAAAGAAAAGAATTTTCAACCCAGAATTTCATAGCCAGCCAAACTAAGTTTCATCAGTGAAGGAGAAATCAAATCCTTTAAAGACAAGCAAACGCTTACAGATTTTGTCACCACCAGGATTGCCCTACAAGAGATCCTGAAGGAAGAACTAAATATGGAAAGGAACAACTGGTACCAGCCATTTCAAAAGCATGCCAAAAAGTAAAGACCATCAATGCTAGGAAGAAACTGCATCAACTAGGGAGTAAAATAACCAGCTAATATCACAATGACAGAATCATGTTCACACAAAATAATATTAACCTTAAATGTAAATGGACTAAATGGTCCAACTAAAAGACACAGACTGGCAAATTGGATAAAGTGTCAAGACCCATCAGTTTGCTGTATTCTGAAGACTCATCTCACATGCAGAGACACACATAGGCTCAAAATAAAGGGATGAAGGAAGATCTATCAAGCAAATGGAAAAAAAAAAAAAAGCAGGGGTTGCAATCCTAGTCTCTCATAAAACAGACTTTAAACCATCAAAGATCAAAAGAGACAAAGAAGGACATTACATAATGGTAAAGGGATCAATTCAACAGGAAGAGCGAACTCTCCTAAATATATATGCACACAATACAGGAGCACCCAGATTCATAAAGCAAGTCCTTAGAGACTTATAAAGAGACTTAGACTCCCATAAAATAATAATGGGAGACTTCAACACCCTACTGTCAACATTAGACAGATCAACGAGACAGAAAGTTAACAAGGATATCCAGGAATTGAACTCATCTCTGCAACAAGGGGACCCAATAGACATCTACAGAACTCTCCACCCCAAATCAACAGAATACACATTCTTCTCAGCACCACACTGCCCTTATTCGAAAATTGACCACATAGTTGGAAGTAAAGCACTTCTCAGCAAATGTGAAAGAACAGAAGTTATAACAAACTGTCTCTCAGACCACAGTGCAATCAAACTAGAACTCAGGACTAAGAAACTAAATCAAAACTGCTCAACTGCACGAAAATGGAACAACCTGCTCCTGAATGACTACTGGGTACATAACAAAATGAAGGCAGAAATAAAGATGTTCTTTGAAACCAATGAGAACAAAGATGCAACATACTAGAATCTCTGGGACACATTTAAAGCAGTGTGTAGAGGGAAATTTATAGCACTAGATGCCAACAAGAGAAAGCTGGAAAGATCTAAAATTGACACACTAATATCACAATTAAAAGAACTAGAGAAGCAAGACCAAACATGTTCAAAAGCTAGCAGAAGGCAAGAAATAACTAAGATCAGAGCAGAACGGAAGGAGATAGAGACACAAAATCCCTCCAAAAAATCAACGAATCCAGGAGCTGCTTTTATGAAAAGATCAACAAAATTGATAGACTGCTAGCAAGACTAATAAAGAAGAAAAGAGAGAAGAATCAAAGAGACACAATAAAAAATTATAAAGGGGATATCACCACTGACCCCACAGAAATACAAACTACCATCATAGAATACTATAAACACCTCTCATTATAGAACACTATAAACACCTTTATTTATACAAATAAACTAGAAAACCTAGAAGAAATGGATAATTTTCTGGACACTTACACTCTCCCAAGACTAAATGAGGAAGAAGTTGAACCTGAATAGACCAATAGCAGGCTCTGAAATTGAGGGAATCATTCATAGCCTACCAACCAAAAAACGTCCAGGACCAGACGGATTTACAGCCGAATGCTACCAGAGGTACAAGGAGGAGCTGGTACCATTCCTTTTGAAACTATTCCAATCAATAGAAAAAGAGGGAATCCTCCCTAACTCATTTGATGAGGCCAACATCATCCTGATACCAAAGCCTGGCAGAGACACAACAAGAAAAGAGAATTTTAGACCAATATCACTGATGAACATCGATGAAAAATCCTCAATAAAATACCGGCAAACCGAATCCAGCAGCACATCAAAAAGCTTATCCAACATGATCAAGTTGGCTTCATCCCTGGGATGCAAGGCTGGTTCAACATACGCAAATCAATAAACGTAATCCAGCATATAAACAGAACCAAAGACAAAAACCACATGATTATCTCAATAGATGCAGAAAAGGCCTTTGACAAAATTCAACACCGCTTCATGCTAAAAACTCTCAATAAATTTAGTATTGATGGAACGTATCTCAAAGTAATAAGAGCCATTTATGACAAACCCACAGCCAATATCATACTGAATGGGCAAAAACTGGAAAAATTCCCTTTGAAAACTGGCACAAGAAAAGGATGCCTTCTCTCACCACTCCTATTCAACACAGTGTTGGAAGTTCTGGCTAGGGCAATCAGGCAAGAGAAAGAAATCAAGGGTACTCAGTTAGGAAAAGAAGAAGTCAAATTTTCCCTGTTTGCAGAGGACATGATTGTATATTTAGAAAACCCCATCGTCTCAGCCCAAAATCCACTTAAGCTGATCAGCAACTTTAGCAAAGTCTCAGGATACAAAATCAATATGCCAAAATCACAAGCATTCTTATACACCAATAACAGACGAGCAGAGAGCCAAATCATGAATGAATTACCATTCACAATTGCTACAAAGAGAATAAAATACCTGGGAATCCAACTTACAAGAGATGTAAAGGACCTCTTCAAGGAGAACTACAAACCACTGCTCAGTGAAATCAAAGAGGACACAAACAAATGGAAGAACATACCATGCTCATGGATAGGAAGAATCAATATCGTGAAAATGGTCATACTGCTCAAGGTAATTTATAGATTCAATGCCATTCCCATCAAGCTACCAATGAGTTTCTTCACAGAATTGGAAAAAACTGCTTTAAAGTTCATATGGAACCAAAAAAGAACCTGCATTGCCAAGACTATAATAAGTTAAAAGAACAAAGCTGGAGGCTTCACATTACCTGACTTCAAACTGTACTACAAGGCTACAGTAACCAAAACATCATGATACTGGTACCAAAACAGAGATATAGACCAATGGAACAGAACAGATCCCTCAGAAATACTACCACACATCTACAGCAATCTGAAATTTGACAAACCTGACAAAAACAAGAAATGGGGAAGGGATTCCCAATTTAATAAATGGTGCTGGGAAAATTGGTTAGCCATAAGTAGAAAGCTGAAACTGGATCCTTTCCTTACTCCTTATACGAAAATTAATTCAAGTTAGATTCGAGACTTAAATGTTAGACCTAAAACCATAAAAACACTAGAAG
The DNA here is from genome assembly GCF_009764315.1 of Trachypithecus francoisi. Taxonomy (NCBI): domain Eukaryota; kingdom Metazoa; phylum Chordata; class Mammalia; order Primates; family Cercopithecidae; genus Trachypithecus; species Trachypithecus francoisi. The sequence continues at coordinate 15,305,331 of NW_022681457.1, read as the reverse complement.
AAAACCTAGGTAATACCATTCAGGACATAGGCATGGGCAAGGACTTCATGTCTAAAACACCAAAAGCAATGGCAACAAAAGCCAAAATTGACAAAAGAGATCTAATTAAACTAAAGAGCTTTTGCACAGCTAAAGACACTACCATCACAGTGAACAGGCAACCTACAGAATGGAGAAAATGTTTGCAATCTACTCATCTGACAAAGGGCTAATATCCAGAACCTACAAAGAACTCATACAAATTTACAAGAAAAAAACAACCCCATCAAAAAGTGGGCAAAGGATATGAACAGACATTTCTCAAAATAAGACATGCATACAGCAAGCAGGCACATGAAAAAATACTTGTCATCACTGGCCATCAGAGAAAAGCAAATCAAAACCACAATGAGATACCATCTCACACCAGTTAGAATGGCAATCATTAAAAAGTCAGGAAACAACAGATGCTGGAGAGGATGTGGAGAAATTTGAACACATTTACACTGTTGCTGGGATTGTAAACTGGTACGACCATTGTGGAAAACAGTACGGCGATTCCTCAAGGATCTAGAACTAGAAATACCATTTGACCCAGCCATCCCATTACTGGGTATATACCCAAAGGATTATAAATCATGCTACTATAAAGACACATACACATGTATGTTTATTGCAGCACTATTCACAATAGCAAGGAATTGGAATGAACCCAAATGTCCATCAGTGACATACTGGATTAAGAAAATGTGGCACACATACACCATGGAATACTATGCAGCCATAAAAAAGGATGAGTTCGTGTCCTTTGTAGGGACATGGATGCCGCTGGAAACCATCATTCTCAGCAAACTATCGCAAGAACAGAAAACCAAACACCGCATGCTCTTGCTCATAGGTGGGAATTGAACAATGAGATCACTTGAATTCTGGAAGGGGAACATCACACATTGGAGCCTATTATGCGGAGGGGTTAGGGATGGCATTGGGAGTTATACCTGATGTAAATGACAAGTTGATGGATGCTGACGAGTTGATGGGTGCAGCACACCAACATGGCACAAGTATACATATGTAACAAACCTGCACGTTGTGCACATGTACCCTAGAACTTAAAGTATAATAAAAAAAAAAGGAAAATTGAAATTATATGAAGTAATCTCTCAGACAAGAGTAGAATAAAACTGGGAATCAACTCCAAAAGGAACCTTCAAAACCATGCAAACACATGGAAAATAAATAACTTGCTCCTGAACGATCACTGGGTCAAATATGAAATCAAGATGGAAATTTAAAAACTCTTTGAGGCCGGGCGCGGTGGCTCAAGCCTGTAATCCCAGCACTTTGGGAGGCCGAGACGGGCGGATCACGAGGTCAGGAGATCGAGACCATCCTGGCGAACACAGTGAAACCCCGTCTCTACTAAAAATACAAAAAACTAGCCGGGCGAGGTGGCGGGCGCCTGTAGTCCCAGCTTCTTGGGAGGCTGAGGCAGGAGAATGGCGTAAACCCGGGAGGCGGAGCTTGCAGTGAGCTGAGATCCGGCCACTGCACTCCAGCCTGGGCGACAGAGCGAGACTCCGTCTCAACAAAAAAAAAAAAAAAAAAAAAAAAAAAAAAACTCTTTGAACCGAACAATAGTGACGCATCCTATCAAAACACCTGGAATTCCGCAAAGAGTGTGCTAAAAGTTCATAGCTTTAAATGCCTACATCAAAATGACTGAAAGAGCACAAATAGACAATCTAAGGTTACATTTCTAGAAATTCAAGAAACAAGAACGCACCAAATCCAAACCCAGCAGAAGAAAGAAAATAACCAAGATCAGAGCAGATCTAAATGAAGTTGAAACAAAATAATAAAAATTATAAATAAAATGTAAAGCTGGCTTTTTGGAAAAATAAATAAAATTGATAGACCATTGGCAAGATAACCAAGAAAATAAGAGAGAAGAGTCAAATAAGCTCATTCAGAAATGAAATGGGAGCCATTACCACCAATGCCACAGAAATACAAAAGATCATTCAAAGGTACTATGAACACATTTATGTGCATAAACTAGAAAACCTAGAGGGGATGAATAAATTCCTGGAAATATAAAACCTTCCTAGATTAAATCAGAAAGAATTCAAAACCCTGAACAGACCAACAAAAAGCAGCAAGAAGGAAAAGATAATTTGAAAAGTAACAATAAAACAAATTCCAGGACCAGACAGATTCACAGCTGAATTCTACCAAACATTCAAAGAAGAGTTGGTACCAATTCATTTGACACTATTCCACATGCTAGACAAAGATGGAATTCTCCCTAAATCATTCTATGAAGAAAGTATCACCCTAACACCAAATCCAGAAAGAGACATAACAAAGAAAACTGCAGACCGAAATCCCTGATGCACACAGATGCAGAAATTCTTAACAAAATACCAGCTAACTGAATCAGAAATATAATGCACCATGATCAAGTAGGTTTCACATTAGGGACAAAGGAATTGTTCCACAGACACAAGTCAATAAATGTGGTACAGCACATAAACAGAATTTAAAAATCACTTGATCCTCTCAATAGACACTGAAAAGGTACTTGACAACATCCAGCATCTTTTTATGATTAAAACACTCAGCAAAATGGGCACACAAATCCACAGCCAACATAATACTGAATGAGAAAAAATTGAAAGCATTCACTCTCAGCAGGGGATCAAAACAAGGATGGCCACTCTCACCACTTTTATTCAACAGAGTACTGAAAGTCCTAGCCAAATCAATCAAACAAGGGAAATAAAGGGCATCCAAATTGATAAAGAGGAAATAAAACTGTCGCTGTTTGCTGATGACATAATTACACACCTAGAACACCCTAAGGACTACTCCAAAAAGCTGCTAGAACTGATAAACGAATTCAGCAAAGTTTCAGTATACAAAATTAATGTGCACAAATCAGTAGCTCTGCTACAAACCAACATTGACCAAGCAGAGAATCAAATCAAAAACTGAACCCCTTTTATGACAGCAGTCATAAAGAAATAATAACTACGAATATATCTAAACAAGGAGGTGAAAGACCTCAAGAAAAACTACAAAACACTGCTGAAAGAAATCATAGATGATGCAAAAAATGAAAATGCACCCCTTGCTCATGGATGAATAGAATCATTATTGTGAAAATGACCACACTGACAAAAGCAATCTACAAATTCAATGCCATGCCCATTAAAATGCCACCATCATTCTTCACAGAACTAGAAAAAACAATTCTAAAATTCATATGGAACCAAACAAGAGCCAACATACCCAAATCGAGACTAAGCAAAAAGAACAAATCTGGTAGTGTCACATCACCTGACTTCAAACAATTCTCTAAGTCCATAGTCATCAAATAACGTGGTACTGGTGTAAAAATAGGCACATAGACCAATGGAACAGAATACAGATCCCAGAAATAAACCTAAATACTTACAGCCAACTTATCTTTGACAAAGCAAACAAAAACATAAAATGGGTAAAGGACACCTTATTCAACACATGGTGCTGAAATAATTGGCAAGCCGAATGTAGGAGAATAAAACTGGATCCCCATATCTCACCTTATACAAAAATCAATCCAAGATGAATCAAGGACTTAAATCTAAGAACTGAAACTATAAACATTCTAGAAGACGACATTGGGGAACATCACACACTGGAGCCTATCATGGGGAGGGGGGAGGAGGGAGGGATTGCATTGGGGAGTTATATATGACATAAATGATGAATTGATGGGTGCTGACGAGTTGATGGGTGCAGCACACCAACATGGCATAAGTATACATATGTAACAAACCTGCACGTTATGCACATGTACCCTAGAACTTAAAGTATAATAAATAAATAAATAAAAAGAAAATCCCTTCTAGACATTGGCTTAGGCGAAAACTTCATGACCAAGAACCCAAAAGCAAATGCAACGAAAGCAAAAATAAATAGGTGAGACTTCATTAAACTAAAGAGTTTCTGCAGAGCAAAGCAACAGTCAGCAGACTAAACATATGACCCACAGAGTGAAAGAAAATCTTCACAATCTATACATCTGAAAGATAACCAATAGCCAGAATCTACAAGAAACTCAAACAAATTAGCAAACAATCCCATGAAAAAGTGGGCTAAGTACGTGAATAAACAATTCTCAAAAGAAGATATACAAACGGCTAACAAACATATGAAACAATGCTCAA
>NW_022681457.1:15297502-15301038 GCF_009764315.1 Trachypithecus francoisi | reverse complement strand
GGAGGAGGGAGGGGGGAGGGATTGCATTGGGAGTTATACCTGATATAAATGACGAGTTGATGGGTGCTGACGAGTTGATGGGTGCAGCACACCAACATGGCACAAGTATACATATGTAACAAATCTGCACGTTATGCACATGTACCCTAGAACTTAAAGTATAATAATAATAAAAAAAAGAGCCTCCATGGTCCCTTGCTACTCTTGCTGCACTTAGGTAAATAATCTAGGCAAGTTCGGTGAGACTCAACCTATTTTGCAAACAAATTCATCCTATGGGATTATCCTTGGTAAAAATAGAGACTCCTATATAGAGAAAAATTATTTTGAAAATAAAAACTCTAGTACACCGGTTACCAGACTGAACCACTGTTCATTATCTTTGAGTATTTATAAGCCACTGGTAGACTGGACTGGACCCTGAATTCTTTTAGTTTTTCCAATTCAATTTTCTCCAATGAAATCATTAAGAACAAGAACCGTTCTGTTCCTGAAGCCATTAAGCTAGAGGTGGGCAACTCAATGTAAATTTCGTGGGAAAACCCTCGTGTCTGAGATGTGGGTCATTCAGAGCTCACCAAATGTTCAACACCATAACTTAGAGGCACTTAAACTGCAAACCACGGCAGCAAGTTGATGACTTTACACTGTAAACAGCTTTTCTCAAGATGTCAAAACAAGACTATTAATCATGATGAGACTCTTACCTCTCTTAATTTGTCCTTGCTTATGTCTGTCTCCTTTGCTTCCCAGAATAATGCTGTACTTAGGATTTCACAAGGAGTAGCTTCTGAGAGTAAGTTAACAGTGTCAAACAATGTCAAAAACACTTTTTAAAAAAAAGATGGAGTTCCTCTCTTTTTGCCCGCGCTGGAGCGCAATGGCACAAAATTAGCTCACCACAACCTCTGCCTCCTGGGTTCAAGTGATTCTCCTGCTTCAGCCTCCCTAGTAGCTGGGATTATAGGCATGCACCATGACACCAGGCTAATTGTGTATTTTTAGTAGAGACGGGGTTTCTACATGTTGGTCAGGCTGATCTCCAACTCCCGACCTCAGGTGATCCACAAGCCTTGGCTTCCCAAAGTGCTGGGATTACAGGCAAGAGCCACTGCACCTGGCCCACACATTTCTATATAACAAGAGATCCTTTAGTCCACCCAAAGACTGCCCTTAGCTGCATCTTTAATTCAACTTTTTCCTCAAATGTATGGAGTTTTTTTAGGCCTGTACTTCTATACTTGCCTATTCTTCTCACTCCGTGTTTTAATTTAACATAGACATGTAACGCTAGAAAATAGAATTGCTCTCTGTCAGCTAAACAGTGGGGAACCTGTGCAGTTTCTGACACTTCCTGTTGCACATGGATAAATACATCGGGTATTGTAGAGACTCAGTTGTAAAAATCAACAAATGTGCTGCCTGGTTAAAATGACTAGACTCTTCTGGCTTCTTCTTTGATCTATTCTATTGTAGTTGGTTTGTATCTTGCCTAAGGTGCATATTCCAAACTCTTGATATTTTCATCCTGATAGTCATACTGGTAGTCTCCTTCATGTGGTGTAATCTACAAACATTTTTATTTGTGCAAATATTTGTGTGCAGCCATCCTTCAAATATCAAAGTGCTTCTCGGACTGGAATTCAAAAACTCAAAGAAATGTGTGGTTTATGGGCCAGGTGCAGTGGCTCCCATCTGTAATCCCAGCACTTTGGGAGGCCAAGGCAGGCGGATCACAAGGTCAAGAGGTCGAGACCAGCCTCGTCAATATGGTGAAACCCTGTCTCTACTAAAAATACAAAAATTATCCGGGTGTGGTGGTGTGCACCTGTAGTCCTGTAGGGAGACCCCCCTGAAACCATTGCTATGGAACAAAAGATGAAACTCTCCTGATTGTTGTAAATTCAAAATTGCATGCAGGATTGTGTAAAGACAATGCCAGGATGGGCTGCCAGAATGAGCCAACAGCACGTGATGTACTTCCCCCTGTAGAGAGCCTATAAATGGACGTGTAGTCAGGGAGGTTTCACATCATCAACTGACTTTGACAAGTTGAGAGAAGAAGGCTTCAGACAATCAAACTTCTCTGAGCTAAAGGAGGAAGTACAAACCCAGCGCAAAGAAACTAAAAGCCTTGAAAAAAGATTTGACGAATGGCTAACTAGAATAACCAATGTAGAGAAGTCCTTAAACAACCTGAGAGAAATGAAAACTATGAAACGAGAACTACGTGACAAATACACAAGGTCAAATGAATGAAATGAAGTGAGAAGAGAAGTTTAGAGAAAAAAGAGTAAAAAGAAATGAGCAAAGCCTCCAGAAAATTTGGGACTATGTGAAAAGACCAAATCAACGTCAGATTCCTGTACCTGAAAGTGACTAGTAGAATGGAAGAAGTTGGAAACCACTCTGCATGATATTATCCAGGAGAACTTCCCCAACCTAGGAAGGCTGACCAACATTCAAATTCAGGAAATACAGAGAATGCCACAAAGATACTCCTCCAGAAGAGCAACTCCAAGACACATAATTGTCAGATTCACCAAAGTTGAAATGAAGGAAATAATGTTAAGGGCAGCCAGAGAGAAAGTTTGGGTTACCCACAAAAGGAAGCCATCAGACTAACAGTGGATCTCTCGGCAGAAACTCTACAAGCCAGAAGAGAGTGGGGGCCAATATTCGACATTTTAAAGAAAAGAATTTTCATCCCAGAATTTCTTAGCCAGCCAAACTAAGCTTCATAAGTGAAGGAGAAATAAAATCCTTTACAGTCAAGCAAATGCTGAGAGATTTTGTCACCAAAGGCCTGCCCTACAGGAGCTCCTGAGGGAAGCACTAAACATGGAAAGGAACAACCAGTACCAGTCACTGCAAAAGCATGCCAAAATGTAAAGACCATCGACACTAGGAGGAAACTGCATCATCTAATGAGCAAAATAACCAGCTAACATCACAATGAAAGGATCAAGTTCACACATAACAATATTAATCTTAAATGTAGATGGGCTAAATGGTCCAATTAAAAGACATAGACTGGAAAATTGGAGAAAGAGTCAAGACCCATCAGCGTGCTGTATTCAGAAGACCTAGCTCACGTGCAGAGACACACATATTTATAATCCCAAAGGATTATAAATCATGCTGCTATAAAGACACATGCACACATATGTTTATTGCGGCACTATTCACAATAGCAAAGACTTGGAACCAACCCAAATGTCTATCAATGACAGACTGGATTAAGAAAATGTGGCACATACACACCATGGAATACTATGCAGCCATAAAACAGCATAAGTTCGTGTCCTTTGTAGGGACATGGATACAGCTGGAAACCATCATTCTCATTTTTAAACAAACAATCCCTGGACCACAGCACACATCAGCCAAATCAGATACACTTGAGGGATGGTACAGGTATTGGTAGGCTTTAAATGACCTACAAGCGACTCTATCAGTATCTGGAATTGGAAACCTATGGCTTAGACAGTGAAGATTAGAATCCTGAAAATCAGCTAGGAGACCATTCCTAAGGC
>NW_022681457.1:15274308-15297402 GCF_009764315.1 Trachypithecus francoisi | reverse complement strand
ACGTGATGTACTTCCCCCTGTAGAGAGCCTATAAATGGATGTGTAGTCAGGGAGGTTTCACATCACCAAATTCCTATCCCAGAAAAGTAGATGTTCATAGCTCTGGGAATGGAACGCAACCCTTGTGGAGAGCCTATAAATGGACACATGAAGGGCGCAGGTTCATATGGATAAGATAGGGTTATAAATACCCTTATCTTGCCACGGCTTTTCTAGGTCTCTTCAGGGTTTAGGCATAGTCCCTTCTGAGAATTTTTTGGTTGAACTGGTTGTCTGGCTTCAGGTCCTGTTTCTGTTGATTATTTGGAACGAGCTTTTCCTGCAACTGTTACTGCTGAATAATGTCTTGCTAATCATAGGATATGGATAGACTGTGTTTCTGTTTTAAGGCTCTGTTAGAAATTACTGACGCACACACTATGTTGTAAATTCTTATCTCTGTATACTGTACTTCTGCATACCGATGTTATGTTAAAGAATCACTTCATCGAAAAAATGCTCATCGAGGGGCGGAGCAAGATGGCCGAATAGGAACAGCTCCAGTCTCCAACTCCCAGCGCGAGTAACACAGAAGACCGGTGATTTCTGCATTTTCAACTGAGGTACTGGGGTCATCTCTCTAGGGAGTGCCGGACAATCGGTGCTGGTCAGCTGCTGCAGCCTGACCAGCGTGAGCTGAAGCAGGGCGAGGCATCGCCTCACCTGGAAGCGCAAGGGGAAAGGAAATCCGTTTTCCTAGCCAGGGGAACTGAGACACATAACACCTGGAAAATCGCGTAACTCCCACCCCAATACTGCGCTTTAAGGAAACAGGCACACCAGGAGCATATATCCCACACCTGGCCGGGAGGGTCCCACGCCCACGGAGCCTCCCTCACTGCTAACACAGCCATCTGCGGAGATCTATACGCAAGGCAGCAGCGAGGCTGGGGGAGGGGCGCCCGCCATTGCTGAGGCTTAAGTAGGTAAACAAAGCCGCTGGGAAGCTCGAACTGGGTGGAGCTCACAGCAGCTCAAGGAAACCTGCCTGTCTCTGTAGACTCCACCTCTGGGGACAGCCCACAGCTGAGGTCCAATAGGGAAAGCAGCGGGGGCGGTGGAGAGGCGAACGACTCTGTCTGACAGCTTTGGGGAGAGCCGTGGATCTCCCAACGCGGAGGTTGAGATCCGAGAACGGACAGACTGCCTGCTCAGGTGGGTCCCTGACCCCTGAGTAGCCTAATTGGGAGACATCCCCCACTAGGGGCAGTCTGACACCCCACACCTCACAGGGTGGAGTCATCCCTGAGAGGAAACTTCCAAAGGAAGAATCAGACAGGTACACTCGCTGCTCAGCAATATTCTATCTTTGGCAACCTCTGCTGCTGATACCCAGGCAAACAGGGTCTGGAGTGGACCTCAAGCAATCTCCAACAGACCAACAGACAGTCCTTCTGACTGTCAGACGGAAAACTATCAAACAGGAAGGACACCTATACCAAAACCCCATCAGTACGTCACCATCATCAAAGACCAGAGACAGGTAAAACCACAAAGATGGGGAAAAAGCAGGGCAGAAAAGATGGAAATTCAAAAAATAAGAGCGCATCTCCCCCTGCAAAGGAGCGCAGCCCATCGCCAGCAACGGATCAAAGCTGGTCAGAGAATGACTTTGACGAGATGAGAGAAGAAGCTTCAGTCCATCAAACTTCTCAGAGCTAAAGGAGGAATTACATACCCAGCGCAAAGAAACTAAAAATCTTGAAAAAAAAGTGGAAGAATTGACAGCTAGACTAATTAATGCAGAGAAGATCATAAACGAAATGACAGAGATGAAAACCATGACACGAGAAATACGTGACAAATGCACAAGCTTCAGTACCGACTCGATCAACTGGAAGAAAGAGTATCAGCGATAGAGGATCAAATGAATGAAATGAAGCGAGAAGAGAAACCAAAAGAAAAAAGAAGAAAAAGAAATGAACAAAGCCTGCAAGAAGTATGGGATTATGTAAAAAGACCAAATCTACGTCTGATTGGGGTGCCTGAAAGTGAGGGGGAAAATGGAACCAAGTTGGAAAACACTCTTCAGGATATCATCCAGGAGAACTTCCCCAACCTAGTAGGGCAGGCCAACATTCAAATTCAGGAAATACAGAGAATGCCACAAAGATACTCCTCGAGAAGAGCAACTCCAAGACACATAATTGCCAGATTCACCAAAGTTGAAATGAAGGAAAAAATCTTGAGGGCAGCCAGAGAGAAAGGTCGGGTTACCCACAAAGGGAAGCCCATCAGACTAACAGCAGATCTCTTGGCAGAAACTCTACAAGCCAGAAGAGAGTGGGGGCCAATATTCAATGTTCTTAAAGAAAAGAATTTTCAACCCAGAATTTCATATCCAGCCAAACTAAGTTTCATCAGTGAAGGAGAAATAAAATCCTTTCCAGATAAGCAAATGCTTAGAGATTTTGTCACCACCAGGCCTGCCTTACAAGAGACCCTGAAGGAAGCCCTAAACATGGAAAGGAACAACCGGTACCAGCCATTGCAAAAACATGCCAAAATGTAAAGACCATCGAGGCTAGGAAGAAACTGCATCAACTAACGAGCAAAATAACCAGTTAATATCATAATGACAGGATCAAGTTCACACATAACAATATTAACCTTAAATGTAAATGGACTAAATGCTCCAATGAAAAGACACAGACTGGCAAACTGGATAAAGAGTCAAGACCCATCAGTCTGCTGTATTCAGGAGACCCATCTCACATGCAGAGACATACATAGGCTCAAAGTAAAGGGATGGAGAAAGATCTACCAAGCAAATGGAGAACCAAAAAAAGCAGGGGTTGCAATCCTAGTCTCTGATAAAACAGACTTTAAACCATCAAAGATCAAAAGACACAAAGAAGGCCATTACATAATGGTAAAGGGATCAATTCAACAGGAAGAGCTAACTCTCCTAAATATATATGCACCCAATACAGGAGCACCCAGATTCATAAAGCAAGTCCTTAGAGACCTACAAAGAGACTTAGACTCCCATACAATAATAATGGGAGATTTTAACACTCCACTGTCAACATTAGACAGATCAACGAGACAGAAAGTTAACAAGGATATCCAGGAATTGAACTCATCTCTGCACCAAGTGGACCTAATAGACATCTATAGAACTCTCCACCCCAAATCAACAGAATATATATTCTTCTCAGCACCACATCGCACTTATTCCAAAATTGACCACTTAATTGGAAGTAAAGCACTCCTCAGCAAATGTACAAGAACAGAAATTATAACAAACTGTCTCTCAGACCACAGTGCAATCAAACTAGAACTCAGGACTAAGAAACTCAATCAAAACCGCTCAACTACATGGAAACTGAATAACCTGCTCCTGAATGACTACTGGGTACATAACGAAATGAAAGCAGAAATAAAGATGTTCTTTGAAACCAATGAGAACAAAGATACAACATACCAGAATCTCTGGGACACATTTAAAGCAGTGTGTAGAGGAAATTTATAGCACTAAATGCCCACAAGAGAAAGCAGGAGAGATCTAAAATTGACACTTTAACATCACAATTAAAAGAACGAGAGAGGCAAGAGCAAACACATTCAAAAGCTAGCAGAAGGCAAGAAATAACTAAGATCAGAGCAGAACTGAAGGAGATAGAGTCACAAAAACCCTCCAAAAAATCAATGAATCCAGGAGTTGGTTTTTTGAAAAGATCAACAAAATTGACAGACCGCTAGCAAGACTAATAAAGAAGAAAAGAGAGAGGAATCAAATAGACGCAATAAAAAATGATAAAGGGGATATCACCACCAACCCCACAGAAATACAAACAACTATCAGAGAATACTATAAATGGCTCTACGCAAATCGATTAGAAAATCTAGAAGAAATGGATAATTTCCTGGACACTTACACTCTCCCAAGACTGAACCAGGAAGAAGTTGAATCCCTGAATAGACCAATAACAGGCTCTGAAATTGAGGCAACAATTAATAGCCTACACACGAAAAAAAGTCCAGGACCAGATGGATTCACAGCTGAATTCTACCAGAGGTACAAGGAGGAGCTGGTACCATTCCTTCTGAAACTATTCCAATCAATAGAAAAAGAGGGAATCCTCCCGAACTCATTTTATGAGGCCAACATCATCCTGATACCAAAGCCTGGCAGAGACACAACAAAAAAGAGAATTTTAGACCAATATCCCTGATGAACATCGATGCAAAAATTCTCAATAAAATACTGGCAAACGGATTCAGCAGCACATCAAAAAGCTTATCCACCATGATCAAGTGGGCTTCATCCCTGGGATGCAAGGCTGGTTCAACATTCGCAAATCAATAAAGGTAATCCAGCAGATAAACAGAACCAAAGACAAGAACCACATGATTATCTCAATAGATGCAGAAAAGGCTTTTGACAAAATTCAACAGCCCTTTATGCTAAAAACGCTCAATAAATTCGGTATTGATGGAACGTACCTCAAAATAATAAGAGCTATTTACGACAAACCCACAGCTAATATCATACTGAATGGGCAAAAACTGGAAAAATTCCCTTTGAAATCTGGCACAAGACAGGGATGCCCTCTCTCACCACTCCTATTCAACATAGTGTTGGAAGTTCTGGCTAGGGCAATCAGGCAAGAGAAAGAAATCAAGGGTATCCAGTTAGGAAAAGAAGAAGTCAAATTGTCCCTGTTTGCAGATGACATGATTGTATATTTAGAAAACCCCATCGTCTCAGCCCAAAATCTCCTTAAGCTGATAAGCAACTTCAGCAAAGTCTCAGGATACAAAATTAATGTGCAAAAATCCCAAGCATTCTTATACACCAGTAACAGACAAGCAGAGAGCCAAATCAGGAATGAACTTCCATTCACAATTGCTTCAAAGAGAATAAAATACCTAGGAATCCAGCTTACAAGGATGTAAAGGACCTCTTCAAGGAGAACTACAAACCACTGCTCAGTGAAATCAAGGAGGACACAAACAAATGGAAGAACATACCATGCTCATGGATAGGAAGAATCAATATCGTGAAAATGGCCATACTGCCCAAGGTTATTTATAGATTCAATGCCATCCCCATCAAGCTACCAATGAGTTTCTTCACAGAATTGGAAAAAACTGCTTTAAAGTTCATATGGAACCAAAAAAGAGCCCGCATTGCCAAGACAATCCTAGGTCAAAAGGACAAAGCTGGAGGCGTCACGCTACCTGACTTCAAACTATACTACAAGGCTACAGTAACCAAAACAGCATGGTACTGGTACCACAACAGAGAAATAGACCAGTGGAACAGAACAGAGTCCTCAGAAATAATACCACACATCTACAGCCATCTGATCTTTGACAAACCTGAGAGAAACAAGAAATGGGGAAAGGATTCCCTATTTAATAAATGGTGCTGGGAAAATTGGCTAGCCACAAGTAGAAAGCTGAAACTGGATCCTTTCCTTACCCCTTATACGAAAATTAATTCAAGATGGATTAGAGACTTAAATGTTAGACCTAATACGATAAAAACCCTAGAAGAAAATCTAGGTAGTACCATTCAGGACATAGGCATGGGCAAGGACTTCATGTCTAAAACACCAAAAGCAATGGCAGCAAAAGCCAAAATTGACAAATGGGATCTCATTAAACTAAAGAGCTTCTGCACAGCAAAAGAAACTACCTTCAGAGTGAACAGGCAACCTACAGAATGGGAGAAAATTTTTGCAACCTACTCATCTGACAAAGGGCTCATATCCAGAATCTACAAAGAACTCAAACAAATATACAAGAAAAAAACAAACAACCCCATCAAAAAGTGGGCAAAGGATATGAACAGACATTTCTCAAAAGAAGACATCCATACAGCCAACAGACACATGAAAAAATGCTTGTCATCACTCGCCATCAGAGAAATGCAAATCAAAACCACAATGAGATACCATCTCACACCAGTTAGAATGGCAATCATTAAGAAGTCAGGAAACAATAGATGTTGGAGAGGATGTGGAGAAATAGGAACACTTTTACACTGTTGGTGGGATTGTAAACTAGTTCAACCATTATGGAAAACAGTATGGCGATTCCTCAAGGATCTAGAACTAGATGTACCATATGACCCAGCCATCCACTACTGGGTATATACCCAAGGATTATAAATTATTCTACTACAAAGACACATGCACACGTATGTTTATTGCGGCACTATTCACAATAGCAAAGACTTGGAATCAACCCAAATGTCCATCTGTGACAGACTGGATTAAGAAAATGTGGCACATATACACCATGGAATACTATGCAGCCATCAAAAAGGATGAGTTTGCGTCCTTTGTAGGGACATGGATGCAGCTGGAAACCATCATTCTTAGCAAACTATCACAAGAAGAGAAAACCAACACCGCATGTTCTCACTCATAGGTGGGAACTGAACAATGAGATCACTTGGACTCGGGAAGGGGAACATCACACACGGGGGCCTATCATGGGGAGGGGGAGGAGGGAGGGATTGCTTTGGGGAGTTATACATGATATAAACGTTATGCACATGTACCCTAGAACTTAAAGTATAATAAAAAATAAAAAATAAAAAAAATAAAAAAAATAAAAAAAAAAAGAATCACTTCATCTCCATGTGACCATCTCACCTCATAATCAAATGACCCTAAATCCCTCAGTAACCTACCCCTGCCCTCACTAAACTTAATAATAAATGCTGGTTTATCCAGTGCATTGGTGGCATCGCAGGACCAGAAGGCAATGCCCCCCTGGACCCACTTTCACTACCGTGGGTGTGTCTTTTATTTCTTGACCTCCCAATCCACCTGGGAACAAAGAAAGAGGCCTGTTGCACTGTGGGATGCTGGCCAGATCCTACAATATAATCCCAGTGACTTGGGATGCTGAGGTGGGACAATCTCTTGAATCCGGAAGACAGAGGCTGCAGTGAGCCGAGTTCATGCCACTGCAATCCAGCCTGGGCCACAGAGTGAGATTTCATTTAAAAAAAAGAAAAGGGGGCGGAGCAAGATGGCCAAATAGGAACAGCTCCAGTCTCCAACTCCCAGCGTGAGCGACACAGAAGACCGGTGATTTCTGCATTTCAAATGAGGTACTGGGGTCATCTCACTAGGGAGTGCCGGACAAACGGTGCTGGTCAGCTGCTGCAGCCTGACCAGCGAGAGCTGAAGCAGGGCGAGGCATCGCCTCACCTGGAAAGCACAAGGGGGAAGGGAATCCCTTTTCCTAGCCAGGGGAACTGAGACACAAAACACCTGGAAGATCAGGTAACTCCCACCCCAATACCGCGCTTTAAGCAAATGGGCACACCAGAAGAATATATCCCTCACCTGGCCGGGAGGGTCCCACCCACACGAACCCCCTCATTGCTAACACAGCAGTCTGTGGCGATCTAACCGCAAGGCAGCAGCGAGGCTGGGGGAGGGGTGCCCACATTGCTGAGGCTTAAGTAGGTAAACAAAGCCGCTGGGAAGCTCGAACTGGGTGGAGCTCACAACAGCTCAAGGAAACCTGCCTGTCTCTATAGACTCCACCTCTGGGGGCAGGGCTCAGCTAAAAAAGCAATAGGGGAAGCAGCAGAGGCCTGAGCAGATGCGAAGGACTCTGTCTGACAGCTTTGAAGAGAGCAGTGGATCTCCCAACACGGAGGTTGAGATCTGAGAACGGACAGACTGCCTGCTCAAGTGGGTCACTGACCCCTGAGTAGCCTAACTGGGAGACATCCCCCACTAGGGGCAGTCTGACATCCCACACCTCAGAGGGTGGAGTACACCCCTGAGAGGAAGCTTCCAAAGTAAGAATCAGACAGGTACACTCGCTGTTCAGCAATATTCTATCTTCTGCAACCTCTGCTGCTGACACCCAGACAAACAGGGTCTGGAGTGGACCTCAAGCAATCTCCAACAGACCATAGCTGAGGGTCCTGACTGTCAGAAGGAAAACTATCAAACAGGAGGACACCTATACCAAAACCCCATCAGTACGTCACCATCATCAAAGACCAGAGACAGGTAAAACCACAAAGATGGGAAGAAGCAGGCAGAAAAGCTGGAAATTCAAAAAATAAGAGCGCATCTCCCCCTGCAAAGGAGCGCAGCCCATCGCCAGCAACGGATCAACGCTGGTCAGAGAATGACTTTGACGAGATGAGAGAAGAAGGCTTCAGTCCATCAAACTTCTCAGAGCTAAAGGAGGATTACATACCCAGCACAAAGAAACTAAAAATCTTGAAAAAAGAGTGGAAGAATTGACAGCTAGACTAATTAATGCAGAGAAGATCATAAACGAAATGACAGAGATGAAAACCATGACACGAGAAATACGTGACAAATGCACAAGCTTCAGTAACCGACTCGATCAACTGAAGAAAGAGTATCAGCGATTGAGGATCAAATGAATGAAATGAAGCGAGAAGAGAAACCAAAGAAAAAGAAGAAAAAGAAATGAACAAAGCCTGCAAGAAGTATGGGATTATGTAAAAACCAAATCTACGTCTGATTGGGGTGCCTGAAAGTGAGGGGGAAAATGGAACCAAGTTGGAAAACACTCTTCAGGATATCATCCAGGAGAACTTCCCCAACCTAGTAGGGCAGGCCAACATTCAAATTCAGGAAATACAGAGAATGCCACAAAGATACTCCTCGAGAAGAGCAACTCCAAGACACATAATTGCCAGATTCACCAAAGTTGAAATGAAGGAAAAAATCTTGAGGGCAGCCAGAGAGAAAGGTCGGGTTACCCACAAAGGGAAGCCCATCAGACTAACAGCAGATCTCTCGGCAGAAACTCTACAAGCCAGAAGAGAGTGGGGGCCAATATTCAATGTTCTTAAAGAAAAGAATTTTCAACCCAGAATTTCATATCCAGCCAAACTAAGTTTCATCAGTGAAGGAGAAATAAAATCCTTTCCAGATAAGCAAATGCTTAGAGATTTTGTCACCACCAGGCCTGCCTTACAAGAGACCCTGAAGGAAGCCCTAAACATGGAAAGGAACAACCGGTACCAGCCATTGCAAAAACATGCCAAAATGTAAAGACCATCGAGGCTAGGAAGAAACTGCATCAACTAACGAGCAAAAAACCAGTTAACTATCATAATGGCAGGATCAAGTTCACACATACAATATTAACCTTAATGTAAATGGACTAAATGCTCCAATGAAAAGACACAGACTGGCAAACTGGATAAAGAGTCAAGACCCATCAGTCTGCTGTATTCAGGAGACCCATCTCACATGCAGAGACATACATAGGCTCAAACTAAAGGGATGGAGAAAGATCTACCAAGCAAATGGAGAACCAAAAAAAGCAGGGGTTGCAATCCTAGTCTCTGATAAAACAGACTTTAAACCATCAAAGATCAAAAGACACAAAGAAGCCATTACATAATGGTAAAGGGATCAATTCAACAGGAAGAGCTAACTCTCCTAAATATATGCACCCAATACAGGAGCACCCAGATTCATAAAGCAAGTCCTTAGAGACTTACAAAGAGACTTAGACTCCCATACAATAATAATGGGAGACTTCAACACTCCACTGTCAACATTAGACAGATCAACGAGACAGAAAGTTAATAAGGACATCCAGGAATTGAACTCATCTCTGCACCAAGCGGACCTAATAGACATCTATAGAACTCTCCACCCCAAATCAACAGAATATACATTCTTCTCAGCACCACATCGCACTTATTCCAAAATTGACCATGTAATTGGAAGTAAAGCACTCCTCAGCAAATGTAAAAGAACAGAAATTATAACAAACTGTCTCTCAGACCACAGTGCAATCAAACTAGAACTCAGGACTAAGAACTCAATCAAAACCGCTCAACTACATGGAAACTGAACAACCTGCTCCTGAATGACTACTGGGTACATAACGAAATGAAAGCAGAAATAAAGATGTTCTTTGAAACCAATGAGAACAAAGATACAACATACCAGAATCTCTGGGACACATTTAAAGCAGTGTGTAGAGGGAAATTTATAGCACTAAATGCCCACAAGAAAAGCAGGAAAGATCTAAAATGACACTCTAACATCACAATTAAAAGAACTAGAGAGGCAAGAGCAAACACATTCAAAAGCTAGCAGAAGGCAAGAAATAACTAAGATCAGAGCAGAACTGAAGGAGATAGAGACACAAAAAACCCTCCAAAAAATCAATGAATCCAGGAGTTGGTTTTTTGAAAAGATCAACAAAATTGACAGACCGCTAGCTAGACTAATAAAGAAGAAAAGAGAGAGGAATCAAATAGACGCAATAAAAAATGATAAAGGGGATATCACCACTGACCCCACAGAAATACAAACAACCATCAGAGAACTATAAATGCCTCTACGCAAATCGACTAGAAAATCTACAAGAAATGGATAATTTCCTGGACACTTACACTCTTCCAAGACTAAACAGGAAGAAGTTGAATCCCTGAATAGACCAATAGCAGGCTCTGAAATTGAGGCAACAATTAATAGCCTCCCACCAAAAAAGTCCAGGACCAGATGGATTCACAGCTGAATTCTACCAGAGGTACAAGGAGGAGCTGGTACCATTCCTTCTGAAACTATTCCAATCAATAGAAAAAGAGGGAATCCTCCCGAACTCATTTTATGAGGTCAACATCATCCTGATACCAAAGCCTGGCAGAGACACAACAAAAAAGAGAATTTTAGACCAATATCCCTGATGAACATCGATGCAAAAATCCTCAATAAAATACTGGCAAACCGGATTCAGCAGCACATCAAAAAGCTTATCCACCATGATCAAGTGGGCTTCATCCCTGGGATGCAAGGCTGGTTCAACATTCGCAAATCAATAAACGTAATCCAGCAGATAAACAACCAAAGACAAGAACCACATGATTATCTCAATAGATGCAGAAAAGGCTTTTGACAAAATTCAACAGCCCTTCATGCTAAAACGCTCAATAAATTCGGTATTGATGGAACGTACCTCAAAATAATAAGAGCTATTTATGACAACCCACAGCTAATATCATACTGAATGGGCAAAAACTGGAAAAATTCCCTTTGAAAACTGGCACAAGACAAGGATGCCCTCTCTCACCACTCCTATTCAACATAGTGTTGGAGGTTCTGGCTAGGCAATCAGGCAAGAGAAAGAATCAAGGGTATCCAGTTAGGAAAAGAGGAAGTCAAATTGTCCCTGTTTGCAGATAACATGATGGTATATTTAGAAAACCCCATCGTCTCAGCCCAAAATCTCCTTAAGCTGATAAGCAACTTCAGCAAAGTCTCAGGATACAAAATTAATGTGCAAAAATCACAAGCATTCTTATACACCAGTAACAGACAAAGAGAGCCAAATCAGGAATGAACTTCCATTCACAATTGCTTCAAAGAGAATAAAACCTAGGAATCTAGCTTACAAGGGATGTAAAGGACCTCTTCAAGGAGAACTACAAACCACTGCTCAGTGAAATCAAAGAGGACACAACAAATGGAAGAACATACCATGCTCATGGATAGAAGAATCATATCGTGAAAATGGCCATACTGCCCAAGGTTATTTATAGATTCAATGCCATCCCCATCAAGTTACCAATGACTTTCTTCACAGAATTGGAAAAAACTGCTTTAAAGTTCATATGGAACCAAAAAGAGCCCGCATTGCCAAGACAATCCTAAGTCAAAAGGACAAAGCTGGAGGCGTCACGCTACCTGACTTCAAACTATACTACAAGGCTACAGTAACCAAAACAGCATGGTACTGGTACCAAAACAGATATAGACCAATGGAACAGAACAGAGTCCTCAGAAATAATACCACACACATCTACAGCCATCTGATCTTTGACAAACCTGAGAGAACAAGAAATGGGGAAGGATTCCCTATTTAATAAATGGTGCTGGGAAAATTGGCTAGCCATAAGTAGAAAGCTGAAACTGGATCCTTTCCTTACGCCTTATACGAAAATTAATTCAAGATGGATTAGAGACTTAAATGTTAGACCTAATACGATAAAAACCCTAGAAGAAAATCTAGGTAGTACCATTCAGGACATAGGCATGGGCAAGGACTTCATGTCTAAAACACCAAAAGCAACGGCAGCAAAAGCCAAAATTGACAAATGGGATCTCATTAAACTAAAGAGCTTTTGCACAGCTAAAGAAACTACCTTCAGAGTGAACAGGCAACCTACAGAATGGGAGAACATTTTTGCAACCTACTCATCTGACAAAGGGCTCATATCCAGAATCTACAAGGGACTCAAACAAATATACAAGAAAAAAACAAACAACCCCATCAAAAGTGGGCAAAGGATATGAACAGACTTTCTCAAAAGAAGACATCCATACAGCCAACAGACACATGAAAAAAATGCTCATCATCACTCGCCATCAAGAAATGCAAATCAAAACCACAATGAGATACCATCTCACACCAGTTAGAATGGCAATCATTCAAAAGTCAGAAACAACAGGTGGTTGAGAGGATGTGGAGAAATAGGAACACTTTTACACTGTTGGTGGGATTGTAAACTAGTTCAACCATTATGGAAAACATATGGCAATTCCTCAAGGATGTAGAACTAGATGTACCATATGACCCAGCCATCCCAGTACTGGGTATATACCCAAAGGATTATAAATTACTCTACTACAAAGACACATGCATAGGTATGTTTATTGCGGCACTATTCACAATAGCAAAGACTTGGAATCAACCCAAATGTCCATCTGTGACAGACTGGATTAAGAAAATGTGGCACATATACACCATGGAATACTATGCAGCCATACAAAAGGATGAGTTTGCGTCCTTTGTAGGGACATGGATGCAGCTGGAAACCATCATTCTTAGCAAACTATCACAAGAAGAGAAAACCAACACCGCATGTTCTCACTCATAGGTGGGAACTGAACAATGAGATCACTTGGACTCGGGAAGGGGAACATCACACACTGGGCCTATCATGGGGAGGGGGAGGAGGAGGGATTGCATTGGGGAGTTATACATGACATAAACATTATGCACATGTACCCTAGAACTTAAAGTATAATAAAAAATAAAAATAAAAAATAAATAAATAAAAAAAACAATAAAAAAAAAAAAGAAAGTTCCCTCTACACATTGCTTCAAATGTGTCAGAGATTCTGGAATGTTGTATCTTTGTTTTCATTGGTTTCAAACAATATCTTTATTTCAGTCTTCATTACGTTATGTATCCAGTAGTCATTCAGTAGCAAATTATTCAGTTTCCATGTAGTTTTGTGGCTTTGAGTGAGTTTCTTAATCCGGAGATCTAGTTTGATTGCACTGTCGTCTGAGAGATAGTTTGTTATAATTTCTGTTCTTTTACATTTGCTGAGGAGTGCTTTACTTCCAACTATGTGGTCAATATTGGAATAAGTATGATGTGGTGCTGAGAAGAATGTATATTCTGTTGATTTGTGGTGGAGAGTTCTGTAGATGTCTATTAGGTCTGCTTGGTGCAGAGTTGAGTTCAATTCCTGGATATCCATGTTAATTTTCTGTCTCGTTGTTGACCGTGGGGTTTTAAAATCTCCCATTATTATTGTGTGAGAGTCCAAGTCTCTTTGTAAGTCTCTAAGGGCTTGCTGTATGCATCTGGGTGCTCCTGTATTGGGTGCATATGTATTTAGGATAGTTAGCTCTTGTTGTTGGATTGATCCCTTTACCATTAGGTAATGGCCTTCTTTATCTCTTTTGATCTTTGTTGGTTTAAAGTCTGTTTTATCAGAGACTAGGATTGCAAACCCTGCCTTTTTTTGTTTTCCATTTGCTTGGTAGATCTTCCTGCATCCTTTTATTTTGAGCCAATGTGTGTCTCTGCACGTGAGACGGGTCTCCTGAATACAGCAGGCTGATGGCTCTTGACTCTTTATCCAATTTGCCAGTCTGTGTCTTTTAATTGGACCATTTAGCCCATTTACATTTAAGGTTAATATTGTTATGTGTGAACTTGATCCTGTCAGTATGATGTTGTATGGTTATTTTGCTCGTTAGTTGATGCAGTTTCTTCCTAGCATCGACAGCCTTTACATTTTGGCATGTTTTTGCAGTGGCTGGTACCGATTGTTCCTTTCTATGTTTAGTGCTTCCTTCAGGAGCTCTTGTAGGGCAGGCCTGGTGGTGATACAATCTCTCAGCAGTTGCTCATCTGTAAAGGATTTTATTTATCCTTCACTTATGAAGCAGAGTTTGGCTGAATATGAAATTCTGGGATGAAAATTCTTTTCTTTAAGAATGTTGAATATTGGCCCCCACTCTCTTCTGGCTTGTAGAGTTTCTGCTGAGAAATCCGTTCTTAGTCTGATGGCTTCCCTTTGTGGGTAACCCGACCTTTCTCTCTGGCTGCCTTTAACATTGTTTCCTTCATTTCAACTTTGGAGAATCTGACAATTATGTGTCTTGGAGTTGCTCTTCTCGAGGAGTATCATTGTGTCATTCTCTGTATTTCCTGAATATGAATGTTGGCCTGCCTTGCTAGGTTGAGGAAGTTCTCCTGGATAATATCCTGCAGAGTGTATTCCAACTTGGTTCCATTCTCCCTGTCACTTTCAGGTACACCAATCAGATATAGATTTGGGGTTTTCACATAGTCCCAAATTTCCCGGAGGCTTTGTTCATTTATTTACACTCCTTTTTCTCTGAACTTCTCTTCTCACTTATTTTCATTCATTTGATCTTCAATCACTGATACCCTTTCTACCAGTTGATCGAGTTGGTTACTGAAGCTTGTGCATTTGTCACGTAGTTCTCGTTTCATGGTTTTCATTTCTATCAGGTCATTTAAGGACTTCTCTACATTGGTTATTCTAGTTAGCCATTTGTCAAATCATTTTTCAAGGTTTTTAATTTCTTTGCACTGGGTTCGTACTTCCTCCTTTAGCTCGGAGAAGTTTGATTGAAGTCGTCTTCTCTCAACTCGTCAAAGTCATTCTCTGTCCAGCTTTGTTCCATTGCTAGTGAGGAGCTGTGTTCCTTTGGAGGGGGAGAGGCACTCCAATTTTAGAATTTTCAGCTTTTCTGCACTGCTTTTTCGCCATCTTTGTTGTTTTATCTACCTTTGGTCCTTGATGATGGTGACGTACAGATGGGGTTTTGGTGTGGATGTCCTTTCTCTTTGTTAGTTTTCTTTCTAACAGTCAGGACCCTCACCTGCAGGTCTGTTGGAGTTTCCTTGAGATCCACTCCAGACCCTTTTGGCCTGGGTATCAGCAGCGGAACCTGCAGAAGAGTGAATATTGCTGAACAGCGAGTGTTGCTGTCTGATCATTCCTCTGGAAGCTTCATCTCAGAGGTGTACCCGGCCGTGTGAGGTGTGGGGTGTCAGTCTGCCCCTAGTGGGGATGTCTCTCAATTAGGCAACTCAGGGTTCAGGGACCCACTTGAGCAGGCAGTCTGTTGGCTCTCAGATCCCAAACTCCGTGATGGGAGAATCACCACTGTCTTAAAAGCTGTCAGACAGGGACATTTACATGTGCAGTGGTTTCTGCTGCCTTTTGTTTGGCTATGCCCTGTCCCCAGAGGAGGAGTCTACAGAGGCAGGCAGACCTCCTTGAGCTGCAGTAGGCTCCACCCAGTTCAACCTTCCTGGCTGCTTTGTTTACCTACTTAAACCTCAGCAATGGCAGGTGCCCATCCCCCAGCCTCGCTGCCGCCTTGCAGTTAGATCTCAGACTGCTGTGCTAGCAATGAGGGAGCCTCCATGGGCATGGGACCCTCTGAGCCAGGTGTGGGATATAATCTCCTGATGTGCTGTTTGCTAAGACCCTTGGTAAAGCACAGTACTAGGGTGGGAGTGACCTGATTTTCCAAGTGTTGTGTGTCACAGTTTCCCTTGGCTAGGAAAGGGAATTCCCTTCCCCCTTGCACTTCCCTGGTGAAGTGATGCCTCACTGTGATTCCGCTGTCATTCATTGGGCTGCATCCACTGTCCTGCAGCCACTGTCCAAGATGCCCAGTGAGATAAACCTGGTACCTCTGTTGGAAATGCAGAAATCACCCGACTTCTGTGTTGCTTGTGCTGGGAGCTGGAGGCTGGTGCTGTTCCTTTTCAGCTATCTTGGTGCCACCTCCCCTTTTCTTTTTTTTTTTTCTCCTTTCTTTTTTTTTTTTTTTATTATACTTTAAGTTCTAGGGTACATGTGCATAACGTGCAGGTTTGTTACATATGTATATTTGTGCCATGTTGGTGTGCTGCACCCATCAACTCGTCAGCACCCATCAATTCATCATTTATATCATGTATAACTCCCCAATGCAATCCCTCCCCCAAGCCCCCTCCAGATGATAGGCCCCAGTGTGTGATGTTCCCCTTCCTGAGTACAAGTGATCTCATTGTTCAGTTCCCACCTATGAGTGAGAACATGCGGTGTTTGGTTTTCTCTTCTTGTGATAGTTTGCTAAGAATGATGGCTTCCAGCTGCATCCATGTCCCTACAAAGGATGCAAACTCATCCTTTTGTATGGCTGCATAATATTCCATGGTGTATATGTGCCACATTTTCTTAATCCAGTCTGTCACAGATGGACATTTGGGTTGATTCCAAGTCTTTGCTATTGTGAATAGTGCTGCAATAAACATACGTGTGCATGTGTCTTTGTAGTAGAATAATTTATAATCCTTTGGGTATATGCCCAGTATTCGGATGGCTGGGTCATATGGTACATCTAGTTCTACATCCTTGAGGAATTGCCATACTGTTTTCCATAATGGTTGAACTAGTTTACAATCCCACCAACAGTGTAAAAGTGTTCCTCTTTCTCCACATCCTCTCCAACACCTGTTGTTTCCTGACTTTTGAATGATTGCCATTCTAACTGGTGTGAGATGGTATCTCATTGTGGTTTTGATTTGCATTTCTCTGATGGCGAGTGATGATGAGCATTTATTCATGTGTCTGTTGGCTGTATGAATGTCTTCTTTTGAGAAATGTCTGTCCATATCCTTTGTCCACTTTTTGATGGGGTTGTTTGTTTTTTTCTTGTAAATTTGTTTGAGTTCTTTGTAGATTCTGGATATTAGCCGTTTGTCAGATGAGTAGATTGCAAAAATGTTCTCCCATTCTGTAGGTTGCCTGTTCACTCTGATGGTAGTTTCTTTTGCTGTGCAGAAGCTCTTTAGTGTAATTAGATCCCATTTGTCAATTTTGGCTTTTGCTGCCATTGCTTTTGGTGTTTTAGACATGAAGTCTTTGCCCATGCCTATGTCCTGAATGGTACTACCTAGATTTTCTTCTAGGGTTTTTATCGTATTAGGTCTAACATTTAAGTCTCTAATCCATCTTGAATTAATCTTCATAGAAGGAGTAAGGAAAGGATCCAGTTTCAGCTTTCTACTTATGGCTAGCCAATTTTCCCAGCACCATTTATTAAATAGGGAATCCTTTCCCCATTTCTTGTTTCTCTCAGGTTTGTCAAAGATCAGATGGCTGTAGATGTGTGGTATTATTTCTGAGGACTCTGTTCTGTTCCATTGGTCTATATCTCTGTTTTGGTACCAGTACCATGCTGTTTTGGTTACTGTAGCCTTGTAGTATAGTTTGAAGTCAGGTAGCGTGACGCCTCCAGCTTTGTCCTTTTGACTTAGGATTGTCTTGGCAATGCGGGCTCTTTTTTGGTTCCATATGAACTTTAAAGCAGTTTTTTCCAATTCTGTGAAGAAAGTCATTGGTAGCTTGATGGGGATGGCATTGAATCTATAAATAACCTTGGGCAGTATGGCCATTTTCACGATATTGATTCTTCCTATCCATGAGCATGGTATGTTCTTCCATTTGTTTGTGTCCTCTTTGATTTCACTGAGCAGTGGTTTGTAGTTCTCCTTGAAGAGGTCCTTTACATCCCTTGTAAGCTAGATTCCTAGGTATTTTATTCTCTTTGAAGCAATTGTGAATGGAAGTTCATTCCTGATTTGGCTCTCTGTTTGTCTGTTACTGGTGTATAAGAATGCTTGTGATTTTTGCACATTAATTTTGTATCCTGAGACTTTGCTGAAGTTGCTTATCAGCTTAAGGAGATTTTGGGCTGAGACGATGGGGTTTTCTAAATATACCATCATGTCATCTGCAAACAGGGACAATTTGACTTCCTCTTTTCCTAACTGGATACCCTTGATTTCTTTCTCTTGCCTGATTGCCCTAGCCAGAACTTCCAACACTATGTTGAATAGGAGTGGTGAGAGAGGGCATCCTTGTCTTGTGCCAGATTTCAAAGGGAATTTTTCCAGTTTTTGCCCATTCAGTATGATATTAGCTGTGGGTTTGTCATAAATAGCTCTTATTATTTTGAGGTACGTTCCATCAATACCGAATTTATTGAGCGTTTTTAGCATGAAGGGCTGTTGAATTTTGTCAAAAGCCTTTTCTGCATCTATTGAGATAATCATGTGGTTCTTGTCTTTGGTTCTGTTTATCTGCTGGATTACGTTTATTGATTTGCGAATGTTGAACCAGCCTTGCATCCCAGGGATGAAGCCCACTTGATCATGGTGGATAAGCTTTTTGATGTGCTGCTGAATCCGGTTTGCCAGTATTTTATTGAGGATTTTTGCATCGATGTTCATCAGGGATATTGGCTTAAAATTCTCTTTTTCTGTTGTGTCTCTGCCAGGCTTTGGTATCAGGATGATGTTGGCCTCATAAAATGAGTTCGGGAGGATTCCCTCTTTTTCTATTGATTGGAATAGTTTCAGAAGGAATGGTACCAGCTCCTCCTTGTACCTCTGGTAGAATTCAGCTTTGAATCCATCTGGTCCTGGACTTTTTTTGGTGGGTAGGCTATTAATTGTTGCCTCAATTTCAGAGCCTGCTATTGGTCTATTCAGGGATTCAACTTCTTCCTTGTTTAGTCTTGGAAGAGTGTAAGTGTCCAGGAAATTATCCATTTCTTGTAGATTTTCTAGTCGATTTGCGTAGAGGCATTTATAGTATTCTCTGATGGTTGTTTGTATTTCTGTGGGGTCGGTGGTGATATCCCCTTTATCATTTTTTATTGCGTCTATTTGATTCCTCTCTCTTTTCTTCTTTATTAGTCTAGCTAGCGGTCTGTCAATTTTGTTGATCTTTTCAAAAAACCAACTCCTGGATTCATTGATTTTTTGGAGGGTTTTTTGTGTCTCTATCTCCTTCAGTTCTGCTCTGATCTTAGTTATTTCTTGCCTTCTGCTAGCTTTTGAATGTGTTTGCTCTTGCCTCTCTAGTTCTTTTAATTGTGATGTTAGAGTGTCAATTTTAGATCTTTCCTGCTTTCTCTTGTGGGCATTTAGTGCTATAAATTTCCCTCTACACACTGCTTTAAATGTGTCCCAGAGATTCTGGTATGTTGTATCTTTGTTCTCATTGGTTTCAAAGAACATCTTTATTTCTGCTTTCATTTCGTTATGTACCCAGTAGTCATTCAGGAGCAGGTTGTTCAGTTTCCATGTAGTTGAGCGGTTTTGATTGAGTTTCTTAGTCCTGAGTTCTAGTTTGATTGCACTGTGGTCTGAGAGACAGTTTGTTATAATTTCTGTTCTTTTACATTTGCTGAGGAGTGCTTTACTTCCAATTACATGGTCAATTTTGGAATAAGTGCGATGTGGTGCTGAGAAGAATGTATATTCTGTTGATTTGGGGTGGAGAGTTCTATAGATGTCTATTAGGTCCGCTTGGTGCAGAGATGAGTTCAATTCCTGGATGTCCTTATTAACTTTCTGTCTCGTTGATCTGTCTAATGTTGACAGTGGAGTGTTGAAGTCTCCCATTATTATTGTATGGGAGTCTAAGTCTCTTTGTAAGTCTCTAAGGACTTGCTTTATGAATCTGGGTGCTCCTGTATTGGGTGCATATATATTTAGGAGAGTTAGCTCTTCCTGTTGAATTGATCCCTTTACCATTATGTAATGGCCTTCTTTGTCTCTTTTGATCTTTGATGGTTTAAAGTCTGTTTTATCAGAGACTAGGATTGCAACCCCTGCTTTTTTTGGTTCTCCATTTGCTTGGTAGATCTTCTCCATCCCTTTATTTTGAGCCTATGTATGTCTCTGCATGTGAGATGGGTCTCCTGAATACAGCAGACTGATGGGTCTTGACTCTTTATCCAGTTTGCCAGTCTGTGTCTTTTCATTGGAGCATTTAGTCCATTTACATTTAAGGTTAATATTGTTATGTGTGAACTTGATCCTGCCATTATGATATTAACTGGTTATTTTGCTCGTTAGTTGATGCAGTTTCTTCCTAGCCTCGATGGTCTTTACATTTTGGCATGTTTTTGCAATGGCTGGTACCGGTTGTTCCTTTCCATGTTTAGGGCTTCCTTCAGGGTCTCTTGTAAGGCAGGCCTGGTGGTGACAAAATCTCTAAGCATTTGCTTATCTGGAAAGGATTTTATTTCTCCTTCACTGATGAAACTTAGTTTGGCTGGATATGAAATTCTGGGTTGAAAATTCTTTTCTTTAAGAACGTTGAATATTGGCCCCCACTCTCTTCTGGCTTGTAGAGTTTCTGCCGAGAGATCTGCTGTTAGTCTGATGGGCTTCCCTTTGTGGGTAACCCGACCTTTCTCTCTGGCTGCCCTCAAGATTTTTTCCTTCATTTCAACTTTGGTGAATCTGGCAATTATGTGTCTTGGAGTTGCTCTTCTCGAGGAGTATCTTTGTGGCATTCTCTGTATTTCCTGAATTTGAATGTTGGCCTGCCCTACTAGGTTGGGGAAGTTCTCCTGGATGATATCCTGAAGAGTGTTTTCCAACTTGGTTCCATTTTCCCCCTCACTTTCAGGCACCCCAATCAGACGTAGATTTGGTCTTTTTACATAATCCCATACTTCTTGCAGGCTTTGTTCATTTCTTTTTCTTCTTTTTTCTTTTGGTTCTCTTCTCGCTTCATTTCATTCATTTGATCCTCAATCGCTGATACTCTTTCTTCCAGTTGATCGAGTCGGTTACTGAAGCTTGTGCATTTGTCACGTATTTCTCGTGTCATGGTTTTCATCTCTGTCATTTCGTTTATGATCTTCTCTGCATTAATTAGTCTAGCTGTCAATTCTTCCACTCTTTTTTCAAGATTTTTAGTTTCTTTGTGCTGGGTATGTAATTCCTCCTTTAGCTCTGAGAAGTTTGATGGACTGAAGCCTTCTTCTCTCATCTCGTCAAAGTCATTCTCTGACCAGCGTTGATCCGTTGCTGGCGATGGGCTGCGCTCCTTTGTAGGGGGAGATGCGCTCTTATTTTTTGAATTTCCAGCTTTTCTGCCCTGCTTCTTCCCCATCTTTGTGGTTTTACCTGTCTCTGGTCTTTGATGATGGTGACGTACTGATGGGGTTTTGGTATAGGTGTCCTTCCTGTTTGATAGTTTTCCTTCTGACAGTCAGGACCCTCAGCTATAGGTCTGTTGGAGATTGCTTGAGGTCCACTCCAGACCCTGTTTGCCTGGGTATCGGCAGCAGAGGTTGCCGAAGATAGAATATTGCTGAACAGCGAGTGTACCTGTCTGATTCTTACTTTGGAAGTTTCCTCTCAGCGGTGACTCCACCCTGTGAGGTGTGGGGTGTCAGACTGCCCCTAGTGGGGGATGTCTCCCAATTAGGCTACTCAGGGGTCAGGGACCCACCTGAGCAGGCAGTCTGTCCGTTCTCAGATCTCAACCTCCGCGTTAGGAGATCCACGGCTCTCCCCAAAGCTGTCAGACAGAGTCGTTCGCGTCTGCACTGGCCCCGCTGCTTCCCCTATTGGACTGCAGCTGTGCGCTGTCCGCAGAGGTAGAGTCTACAGAGACAGGCAGGCTTCCTTGAGCTGCTGTGAGCTCCACCCAGTTCGAGCTTCCCAGCGGCTTTGTTTACCTACTTAAGCCTCAGCAATGGCGGGCACCCCTCCCCCAGCCTCGCTGCTGCCTTGCGGATCAATCGCCGCAGACTGCTGAGTTAGCAGTGAGGGAGGCTCAGTGGGCGTGGGACCCTCCCGGCCAGGTGAGGGATATATTCTTCTGGTGTGCCCATTTGCTTAAAGTGCAGTATTGGGGTGGGAGTTACCCGATTTTCCAGGTGTTGTGTGTCTCAGTTCCCCTGGCTAGGAAAACGGATTTCCTTCCCCCTTGCACTTCCAGGTGAGGCGATGCCTCGCCCTGCTTCAGCTCACGCTGGTCAGGCTGCAGCAGCTGACCAGCACCGATTGTCCGGCACTCCCTAGAGAGATGACCCCAGTACCTCAGTTGAAAATGCAGAAATCACCGGTCTTCTGTATTGCTCGTGCTGGGAGTTGGAGACTGGAGCTGTTCCTATTCGGCCATCTTGCTCCGCCCCCCAGGAACTTTCTAGCACTAAATGCCCATAAGAGAAAGTAGGAAAGATCCAAAATTGACACCCAGAGATAGACCAATGGAGCAGAACAGAGCCCTCAGAAATAATACCACACATCTACAATCATCTGACCTTTGACAATCCTGACAAAAACAAGAAATGGGGAATGGATTCCCTATTTAATAAATGGTGCTGGGAAAACTGGCTAGCCATAAGTAGAAAGCTGAAACTGGATCCCTTCCTTACAACTTATACAAAAATTAATTGAAGATGGATGAATGACTTAAATGTTAGACCTAAAAAAACAAAAAACCCTAGAAGAAAAACTGGGCAATACCATTCAGGACATAGGCATGTGCAAGGACTGCATGTCTGAAACACCAAAAGCAATGGCAACAAAAGCCAAAATTGACAAATGGGATCTAATTACACTAAAGAGCTTCTGCATAGCAAAAGAAACTACCATCAGAGTGAACAGGCAACCTACAGAATGGGAGAACATTTTTGCAATCTACTCATCTGACAAAGGGCTAATATCCAGAACCTACAAAGAACTCAAACAAATTTACAGGAAAAAGCAAACAACCCCATCAAAAAGTGGGCAAAGGATATGAACAGACACTTCTCAAAAGAAGACATTTATGCAGTGAACAGACACATGAAGAAATGTTTATCATCACTGGCCATTAGAGAGATGCAAATCAAAACCCCAATGAGATACCAACTCACACCAGTTAAGTGGCGAACATGAAAAAGTCAGGAAACAACAGGTGCTGGAGAGGATGTGGAGAAATAGGAACA
>NW_022681457.1:15215269-15274208 GCF_009764315.1 Trachypithecus francoisi | reverse complement strand
AAGACACAGACTGGCAAATTGGATAAGGAGTCAAGTGCCATCAGCCTGCTGTATTCAGGAGACCCATCTCATGTGCAGAGACACACATAGGCTCAAAATAAAGGGATGGAGGAAGATCTACCAAGCAAATGGAAAACAAAAAAAGGCAGAGGTTGCAATCCCAGTCTCTGATAAAACAGACTTTAAACCAACAAAGATCAAAAGGATAAAGAAGGCCATTACATAATGGTAAAGGGATCAATCCAACAACAAGAGCTAACTATCCTAAATACATACGCACCCAATACAGGAGCACCCAGATGCATACAGCAAACCCTTAGCGACTTACAAAGAGAATTGGACTCTTACACAATAATAATGGGAGATTTTAAAACCCCACAGTCAACATTAGACAGATCAATGAGACAGAAAGTTAACAAGGATATCCAGGAATTGAAGTCAACTCTGCAGCAAGCGGACCTAATAGACATCTACAGAACTCTCCACCACAAATCAGCAGAATATACATTCTTCTCATCACCACATCATACTTATTCTAATATTGACCACATACTTGGAAGTAAAGCACTCCTCAGCAAATGTAAAAAGAACAGAAATTATAACAAACTGTCTCTCAGACCACAGTGCAATCAAACTAGATCTCCGGATTAAGAAACTCACTCAAAACCACAAAACTACATGGAAACTGAATAATCTGCTACTAAATGACTACTGGATACATAACATAATGAAGACTGAAAGAAAGATATTGTTTGAAACCAATGAAAACAAAGATACAACATTCCAGAATCTCTGACACATTTAAAGCAGTGTGTAGAGGGATATTTCTAGCACTAAATGCCCATAAGAGAAAGCAGGAAAGATCCAAAATTGACACCCAGAGATAGACCAATGGAGCAGAACAGAGTCCTCAGAAATAATACCACACATCTACAATCATCTGACCTTTGACAATCCTGACAAAAACAAGAAATGGGGAATGGATTCCCTATTTAATAAATGGTGCTGGGAAAACTGGTTAGCCATAAGTAGAAAGCTGAAACTGGATCCCTTCCTTACAACTTATACAAAAATTAATTGAAGATGGATGAATGACTTAAATGTTAGACCTAAAGAAACAAAAAACCCTAGAAGAAAACCTGGGCAATACCATTCAGGACATAGGCATGTGCAAGGACTACATGTCTGAAACACCAAAAGCAATGGCAACAAAAGCCAAAATTGACAAATGGGATCTAATTAAACTAAAGTGCTTCTGCACAGCAAGAGAAACTACCATCAGAGTCAACAGGCAACCTACAGAATGGGAGAAAATTTTTGCAATCTACTCATCTAACAAAGGGCTAATATCCAGAACCTACAAAGAACTCAAACAAATTTACAGGAAAAAGCAAACAACCCCATCAAAAAGTGGGCAAAGGATATGAGCCGGGCGAGGTGGCGGGCGCCTGTAGTCCCAGCTACTCGGGAGGCTGAGGCAGGAGAATGGCGTAAACCCGGGAGGCGGAGCTTGCAGTGAGCTGAGATCCGGCCACTGCACTCCCGCCTGGGCGACAGAGTGAGACTCCGTCTCAAAAAAAAAAAAAAAAGGATATGAACAGGCACTTCTCAAAAGAAGACTTTTATGCAGCCAACAGACACATGAAGAAATACTCATCATCACTGGCCATTAGAGAAATGCAAATCAAAACCCCAATGAGATACCAACTCACACCAGTTAAAGTGGCGAACATGAAAAAGTCAGGAAACAACAGGTGCTGGAGAGGATATGGAGAAATAGGAACACTTTTACACTACTGTTGGGACTGTAAACTAGTTCAACTATTGTGGAAGACAGTGTGGTGATTCCTCAAGGATCTAGAACTAGAAATATCATTTGACCCAGCCATCCCATTACTGGGTATATACCCAAAGGATTATAAGTCATGCTACTATAATGACACATGCACTCGTATGTTTATGGTGGCACTATTCACAATAGCAAAGACTTGGAACCAACCCAAATGTCCATTAATGACAGACTGGATTAAGAAAACGTGGCACATATGCACCATGGAATACTATGCAGCCATAAAAAAGGATGAGTTCACGTCCTTTGCAGTAACATGGATGAAGCTGCAAACCACCATTTGGAGCAAACTATCATAAAGACAGAAAACCAAACACCGCATGTTCTCACTCATAGGTGGGAACTGAACAATGAGAACAATTGCACACAGGACGGGGAACATCACGCACTGGGGTCTGTTGTGGGGTGGGGGAAGTGGGGAGAGAAAGTATTAGTAGATATACCTAATGTAAATGATGAGTTAAGGGGTGCAGCACACCAACATGGCACATGTATACATATGTAACAAACCTGCATGTTGTGCACATGTACTCTAGAACATAAAGAATAAAAAAAAATTTTAAAGACAAAGGAAATTAAAAAAAGAAGAGAATTGATGGAAGCCCAAAACTACGGTTATTGAGACTAATGCTAATTCTTTACGCTTTGATCATATTTTCACGTAAGTGAGAGTACAGACACTTCAAAATAGAGCCACACACACTGGATGTTATATATTTCCACTGAAATTTTAAGGAAGCAGATAGCTCTCAAAACAGATCATATTTTCCTGTAAATAGAAGATTCTAGTCTACATGAGTGAGCATAATAAGGAAGTCCCCTCTGCTTTAACTTTTACCAAAATAAGTGACCTGAAGTACTCTGATGTTAACCAATCAATTTATTTCTATGGCTTTGTTGACTGATTCACATTTGACAAAACCCACTGTTTTGTAATTGTATTGCCCAGGGGGAGTTATCACTGTATCTGTAGAGGGAGAGCTGCCCCAAATCATAAATGACAAATTAAACCCAATTACATCTATAACTAAATTTGTTGAAATTTTGTCTTGTCACACATGTTCACAGAAAGTAATGGCCAGTGGAGTCTCTCAGCCTGCATCGTTCTCACTCTGACTCTCCTGCCTTTCTCTTTCACTTACAAGGACCTTTATGATGACACTGGGAGAAACCCAAATAACCCAGAATAAGCTTTGCATCTGAAGATATTCAACTGCATCACCGTTGAACAGTGTTTTTTCCAAGAAAAGTAAATGCATGTGTTTCATGGGTTAGGATGGGAATTTTTTTTTTTTTTTTTTTTGAGACAGAGTTTCACTCATGTTGCCCCAGCTGGAATGCAGTGGGGTGATCTCAGCTCACTGCAACCTCCACTTCCCAGGTTGAAATGATTCTCCTGTCTCAGCCTCCCGAGTAGCTGGGATTACAGGTGCCCGACACCATGCAGAACTAATTTTTGCATTTTTAATAGAAACAGGTTTCACCATGTTGGCAAGGCTGGTCTTGAACTCCTGACATCATGATTTGCCCATCTCGGCCTCCCAAAGTGCTGGGATTACAGGCGTGGGCCACCGCATCCAGCACGGATGTGGACATTTTTAAGAGGCCATTATTCTGCCTCATACAGGTCACTTTCATAAACATTACCCACAACAAAAATATGGTTTGCCTTCCTTCCATGTCTCACTTTTCTGTCTGCACAAACCACAGGGAAACATACTAGCTCTGCTATGAAGTGGCTGGATGACCCTAAGTTCCTCATTTGACCTCCCTCAGCCTCTTTCCTCATCTGCAGTGTAAGGCTGACTCTTACTGCATCAAAAAATGACAGTGGAAGAGTAAATTAACATGTGTAAGGCATTAGTCACAGAGCCTGGTACCTGATGACCCCTTGGTAAACATTCCTTTCAGTCCTTTCCTTTCACCATCCCATTTTTCTTGCCATGACTCATCTTTCCCTTCAACTCCTTTCTCTTCAATAACTTTCTCAGTCTATCCTGCCAATTCAAGACGCCACACTACCCATTCTTTCATGACTCTGATGGTGTGTTCTTGTAACAGAGTCTGCTATCCACTCAAGGCAATGGTATTATGTATATGAAGAGGTCTGTTTGCAACAAGAAATCCTTTTTATGTTCACACAAAATTTATTCAAAATTTGTCTTAACTTACACATACCAGTCTCAATTCTACCCTGTTATTTCATACATGCACTTCATTATTTTATTTTATTTTATTTCCTTTCTTTCTTTCCTTATTTTTATTATACTTTAAGTTCTAGGGTACATGTGCATAACGTGTAGGTTTGTTACATATGTATACTTGTGCCATGTTGGTGTGCTGCATCCATCAACTCGTCAGCACCCATCAATTCGTCATTTATATCAGGTATAACTCCCAATGCAATCCCTCCCCCTCCCCCCTCCCCATGATGGGCCCCAGTGTGTGATGTTCCGCTTCCCGAGTCCAAGTGATCTCATTGTTCAGTTCCCACCTATGAGTGAGAACATGTGGTGTTTGGTTTTCTGTTCTTGTGATAGTTTGCTAAGAATGATGGTTTCCAGCTGCATCCACGTCCCTACAAAGGACGCAAACTCATCGTTTTTTATGGCTGCATAATATTCCATGGTGTATATGTGCCACATTTTCTTAATCCAGTCTGTCACAGATGGACATTTGGGTTGATTCCAAGTATTTGCTATTGTGAATATTGCCGCAATAAACATACGTGTGCATGTGTCTTTATAGCAGCATGATTTATAATCCTTTGGGTATATACCCAGTAGTGGGATGGCTGGGTCATATGGTACATCTAGTTCTGGATCCTTGAGGAATCGCCATACTGTTTTCCATAATGGTTGAACTAGTTTACAATCCCACCAACAGTGTAAAAGTGTTCCTATTTCTCCACATCCTCTCCAGCATCTGTTGTTTCCTGACTTTTTAATGATTGCCATTCTAACTGGTGTGAGATGGTATCTCATTGTGGTTTACTTCAGTCTTTCTCCTTACACCCTAAAAATTAGGATAGTACAAAAACAAAAATAATGGCCTGGGCCGGAAGAGGGTATTCTTTTTTTTTTTTTTTTTTGAGACGGAGTCTCGCTCTGTCGCCCAGGCTGGAGTGCAGTGGCCGGATCTCAGCTCACTGCAAGCTCCGCCTCCCGGGTTTATGCCATTCTCCTGCCTCAGCCTCCCGAGTAGCTGGGACTACAAGAGCCCGCCACCTCGCCTGGCTAGTTTTTTGTATTTTTTAGTAGAGACGGGGTTTCACTGTGTTAGCCAGGATGGTCTCAATCTCCTGTCCTCGTGATCCGCCCCTCTCAGCCTCCCAAAGTGCTGGGATTACAGGCTTGAGCCACCGCGCCTGGCCAGGAAGAGGGTATTCTTTTTTTTTTTAAATTTTATTATACTTTAAGTTCTAGGGTACATGTGCATGACGTTTATATCATGTATAGCTCCCCAATGCAATCCCTCCCTCCTCCCCCCTCCCCATGATAGGCCCCAGTGTGTGATGTTCCCCTTCCCGAGTCCAAGTGATCTCATTGTTCAGTTCCCACCTATGAGTGAGAACATGCGGTGTTTGGTTTTCTCTTCTTGTGATAGTTTGCTAAGAATGATGGATTCCAGCTGCATCCATGTCCCTACAAAGGACGCAAACTCATCCTTTTTGATGGCTGCATAGTATTCCATGGTGTATATGTGCCATATTTTCTTAATCCAGTCTGTCACAGATGGACATTTGGGTTGATTCCAAGTCTTTGCTATTGTGAATAGTGCCGCAATAAACATACGTGTGCATGTGTCTTTGTAGTAGAGTAATTTATAATCCTTTGGATATATACCCAGTAGTGGGATGGCTGGGTCATATGGTACATCTAGTTCTAGATCCTTGAGGAATCGCCATACTGTTTTCCATAATGGTTGAAGAGGGTATTCTTTTAGCAAGATGAATGCTATCTGCAAGGCAGCCCTGAAGTCCATTTCTCAATTTGGCTTACATCACAGCCATTCTACTCTAGGACACATTCTTAGATTCCCAGGAGATAATGATTGTCACGGAAGCCACACCCACTCTGAGCATTCCTACTGTTAGGTAAACGAATGTTTACAGAATGTTGTGCATGAGTTACTCCTCTTAAATTTTTCTACTCCTGGAAGTTAAGCTTCTCCACTAACCAGCTTCGTCTTCAGCTGGCCTGCCTGGAACCTGACTGGAATTTACCTCCCCACTCTGGATGGCCAAGGTGGCACTTTTGCCTATTCCCATAATTATAATAGCTCACACACTGATGCAGCATTCACTATGCACCAGGAACTATCCTAAGAGCTTTTCATGTAGCTACAGTCCTGACAAAAATATCCTAAGTGCCACCATCCCCATTTTTAGAGATTAAAAAAAAAAAAAAAAACTATGGCAAAGAAGTGTATGCCCACTGTCACCTAACTCCATAGTTTAACCTCATCCTCCACTTCATCTGCTAAGATGACACTCTAAAATTAACAAGGTCTCTTCAATGACATCCACCTTCAAAAATGATTTTTGTCCCACTTGTTTTCAGGATTTGACAGCCAGCATTTTGTTTTCTGTCTCATCCTTCACTTATGCACCTGTTCCCTAACACTATACTCACAACTGCACAGTCCTGCATAAAAGCTAGGTTTTAGAAACCTCAATCTCTTTTGGAAAAAAGAAAGGCCAGGTTCCAAGTCTCACAAAAAGTTATTTTTTATTCTATTGTCAACTATTTGCATTCTCCGGCCATAAACAAGTGCACTAGAAACAGAAAGTGTAATAAGAAGAAAGTAGGAGGAGGGTGAGTTTCTAGATAGACACACAGGGAAAAGATGCCAAATCCAGAAAAATTCATAAAATGCACCCAGGGAGTGTGGCTTTGAGCAATGACAGCCTCACCTGTCACGTTCCACGGTGTTGGCCTCTTACTTCCTTCTCAACCTGCCCTTCCTCATCTTGCTTTCTTAGACCAATACAAACAACCTGGGAGCTGGGGCCAGATCAGAGCACACAGCACTAAGTGGTAGGGTTGGGAAAGGCAGAAAAGGAAGAGGAATGTTTGACTCATGAAGCACTCACTCACCTAGGTACATATCACCTAGGCAGGTAATAGATTACTGAAGGGCTTTGCAGGACTCATGGTTGTTATCCAGAATGACTGACTGAGGCAAGGGTCTTGAACAATTGAGTTTTATTGAGCCATAGCTTGAAGGTGCACCCTGGGAAAACATGAGTTGCAAAAAACCTTGGTAGCTTGTGTTCTCTCTGAAGAGGTTTCAGGAGGCTTAGTATTTATACATCTGATTAAAGGAGTGAAGGCACGTAGGAAGAGATGGAGTGGGCAGAGAAACAATTGATCTAATCTTCTCTTCCTTCTCTGCCTCAGAAAATAATAAAGTTATAATCAGCATGTCTTTCTTTCACAAAGAAATATACATCTTGAAAGATTTTGAAGCCAAGAAAAAAAAATTTGTTCAGGCAATCATCCAGAGATGCCTCAGATCTTTGACTTTCCTGTTTACTCCGTTCTTTATCTTTTCTTTTCTTTCTTTTTTTTTTTAAGAGACACAATCTTGCTCTGTCACCTAGACTAGAGTGTACTCACTGCAGCCTTGAACTCCTGTGCTGAAGCGGTCCTCCCACCTTAGCCTCGCAAATATCTGAGACTATAAGCATGCACCACTGAACCTGGGTAATTTGATTTATTTTGTTTAGTAAAGATTTGTCTCTCTTTGTTGCTTAGGCTGGTCTTAAACTCCTGTTTTCAAGTGATCCTCCTGCCTTGGACTCTCAAAGTGCTGAGATGACAGGCCTGTGACAGCACACCTGCCATCCCAATTCTTCAAAAGTTCTCAGAGAAAGCATTGTAGAAGACCTTTGTGGCTGTATGTTAAATCTGATCCTACATGACTAGGAAAGCTCATTCTTAAGAAGTCACGTCCCATGGTAAAGGGGCTGAAGTCAAATCAGAAAGGGCAAGGGGAAGTCACAGCTGAAAGGTGACAGTATAATCCTGAAACCTCATTAAAGTCACACAACTGCTGCTTCAATTATAGCAACTTGTTTGGCACACATGGCTCTAACCCTTTCAGTTGTATGTTGGCTCACCTGTAAAGTCTGGAGCAGTCTATAGACTAGATTTTCTTTTTTTTTTTTTTTTTTTTTTGAGACGGAGTCTCGCTGTGTCGCCCAGGCTGGAGTGGAGTGGCGCGATCTCGGCTCACTGCAAGCTCCGCCTCCCGGGTTCCCGCCATTCTCCCGCTTCAGCCTCCGAGTAGCTGGGACTACAGGCGCCCACCACCGCGCCCAGCTAGTTTTTTTTTTGTATTTTTAGTAGAGACGGGGTTTCACCGTGTTAGCCAGGAGGGTCTCGATCTCCTGACCTCGTGATCCGCCCGCCTCGGCCTCCCAAAGTGCTGGGATTACAGGCTTGAGCCACCGCGCCCGGCCTAGACTAGATTTTCTAGAGTTTCTGAAGCATCTTCCAATTGCAATTACAATCTGACACAATTCTCTGAATTGCAGTCTGAGTCCAGTGTTCATGTGTACCTTTTGTGTAGTCTACTCGTCAACAGGCATAAAGGTTGTTTATATATTAGTTCCTATGATTTCTCCAGAATTTTATATAAGTCATCTAGTTTCAACTTGCAAGGTTTAATCTATCCATCTGACAAAAGGCTAATATCCAGAATCTACAAGAAACTTAAATGAATTTACAAGAAATAAAAACGAACAACCCCATCAAAAAGTGGGGAAGCACATGAACAGACACTTTTCAAAAAAAGACGTTTATGTGACCAACAAATACATGATAAAAAAACTTATCAACACGGGTGATTAGAGACATGCAAATCAAAATCACAATGAGATACCATCTCATGCCAGTTAGAATGGTGATCATTAAAAGGTCAGGAAACAACAGATGCTGGAGAGAATGTGGAGAAATACGAAGGCTTTTACACTGTTGTTGGGAGTGCAAATTAGTTCCATCATTGTGGAAGACAGATATACCTAATGTAAATGACGAGTTAATGGGTGCAGCACACCAACATGGCACATGTATACATATATAACAAATCTGCACGTTGTGCACATGTACCCTAGAACTCAAAGTATATATATAAAAAAGGATGAGTTCGTGTCCTTTGTAGGGACACAGATTCAGCTGGAAAACATCACTCTCAGCAAACTATCACAAGAACAGAAAACCAAGCACCGCATGTTCTCATTCATAGGTGGGAATTGAACAATGAGAACACTTGGACACACGACAGGGA
Organism: Trachypithecus francoisi; assembly: GCF_009764315.1. Classification (NCBI taxonomy): domain Eukaryota; kingdom Metazoa; phylum Chordata; class Mammalia; order Primates; family Cercopithecidae; genus Trachypithecus; species Trachypithecus francoisi. Next base: position 15,265,066 of record NW_022681457.1, on the reverse strand, counting down.
ACATCACACACTGGAGTCTGTTGTGGGGTGGGTGGAGGGGAAGGGAAAGCATTAGGAGATATACCTAATGTAAATGACGAGTTAACGGGTGCAGCACACCAACGTGGCACATGTATACATATGAAACAAACCTGCACGTTGTGCACATGTACCCTAGAACATAAAGTATAAAAAAATTTTTTAAAAGACAAAGGAAATTAAAAAGAAAAGAAAAGAAATGATGGAAGTCCAAAATTACTTTTATTGAGACTAATGATAATTCTTTAAGTTTTGGTCATATTCTCACCCAAGTGAGAGTACAGACACTCCAAAATACAACCACACATGCTAGATGTTATACACTGCCACTGAAAATTTAAGGAAGCAGGTCGCTCTCAAAACAGATCATATTTTTCAGTAAAAAAAAGATTCCAGGCTACCTGAGTAAGCATAATCAGAAAGTCCCCTCTGCTTTAACTTTTACCAAAAAAGTGACCAGAAATACTCTGATGTTAACCAATCAATTTATTTCTATGGCTTTGTTTACTAATCCACGTTTGACAAAACCCACTGTTATGTTATTGTATTGCCCAGGGGGAGTCATCACTGTATCTGTAGAGGGAGAGCTGCCCCAAATCATAAATGACAAATAAAAGCCAATTACATCTATAACTAAATTAGTTGTAATTTTGTCTTGTCACACATGTTCACAGCAAGCAATGGCCAGTGGAGTCTCTCAGGCTGCATCATTCTCACCCTGACCTTCCTGCCTCTCTCTTTCACTTACAAGGACCTTTATGATGACACTGGGCGCTACTCAGATAATCCAGAATAAGTTTTCATCTGAAGATAATCAACTGCATCACCGTTGAACAGTGCTTTTTCCAAGAAAATAAATGCATGTGTTCCCAGTGTTAGGATGTGGATTTTGTTGTTGTTTTTTTTTTTGAAACAGAGTTTCACTCATGTTGCCTCGGCTGGAGTGCAGTGGGGTGATCTCAGCTCACTGTAACCTCCACCTCCCAGGTTCAAATGATTCTCCTGCCTCAGCCTCCCAAGTAGCTGGGATTACAGGTGCCCGCCACCACACCCACCTAATTTTTGCATTTTTAGTAGAAACAGGGTTTCACCATGTTGGCAAGGTTGGTATCGAATTCCTGACCTCGTGATTTGTCCATCTCATCTTCCCAAAGTGCTGGGATTACAGGCGTGAGCCACCGCACCCTGCCCGGATGTGGATATTTTTAAGAGGCCATTATTCTGTCTCATACAGGTCACTTTCATAAACATTACCCACAACAAAAATACGTTTTGCCTTCCTTCCATGTCTCACTTTTCTGTCTGCACAAACCACAGGGAAACATACTAGCTCTGCTATGAAGTGGCTGGATGACCCTAGGCCACTCGTTTGACCTCCCTCAGCCTCTTTCCTCATCTGCAGTGTAAGGCTGACTCTTACTGCATCAGAAAATGACAGTGAAAGAGTAAATTAACATGTGTAAGGCATTAGTCACAGAGCCTGGTACCTGATGAGACCTCGGTAAACATTCCTTTCAGTCCTTTCCTTTCACCATCCCATTTTTCTTGCTCTCACCCATCTTCTCCTTCAACTCCTTTCTCTTCAGTAACTTTCTCAGTCCAACCTGCCAATTAAAGAAGCCACACTACCCATTCTCTCATGATTCTGACCGTGTGTTCTTGTGATAGAGTCTGCTATCCACTCAAGGCAATGAGTATTATTTATATGGTGATGTCTGCTTGCAACAAGATATCCTTTTTATGTTCGCACAAAATGTATACACGATTTCTCTTAAGTTACGCATTCCAGTCTCAATTCAACTTGTTATTTCATACATGCACTTCATTATTTTATTCCTGTCTTTCTCCTTACACCCTAAAAATTAGGCTAGCACAAAAACAAAAATAATGGTCTGGGCCGGAAGAGAGTATTCTTTTAGCAAGATGAATGTTTTCTTTTTCAAGATGAATGTTATCTGCAAGGGAGCCCTGATGCCCATTTCTAGGTTTGGCTTACATCAAAGCCATTCAACTCTAGGACACATTCTTAGATTCCCAGGAGATAGTGATTGTCACGGAAGCCACACCCACTCTGAGCATTCCTACTGTTAGGTAAAGGAATGTTTACAGAATGTTTTGCATGAGTTACTCCTCCTAAATTCTACTCCTGGAAGTTAAGCTTCCCCACTAACCAGGTTTATCTCCAGCTGGCCTGTCTGGACCCTGACAGGAAAGTATCTCCACACTCTGGATGGCCAGGGTCCACTTTTGCCTATTCCCAAAATTATAATAGCTCACACACTGATGCAGCACTCACTATGCACCAGGTACTATCCTAAGAGCTTTTCATGTAGCTACAGTCTTGACAAAAAAATCCTAAGTGCCACCATCCCCATTTTTACAGATTAAAAAAAAAAAAAAAACTGTGGCAGAGAAGTATGTGCCCACTGTCACCTAACTCCATAATTTAACCTCATCCTCCACTTCATCTGGTAAGAAGGCACTCTAAGATTTACAAGGTCTCCTGAATGACACCCACCTTCAGAAATGATTTTTGTCCCATTTACTTTCAAGATTTGACAGCCAGCATTTTGTTTTCTTCTCATCCTTCACTTATGCACCTGTTCCCTAACACTACACTCACAACTTCACAGCCCTGCATAAAAACTAGCTTTTAGAAACTTCAACCTTTTTTGAAAAAAATAAAGACCAGGTTCCAAGTCTCACAAAAGGTCATTTTTTATTCTATTGTCAAATATTTTCATGACGATTCTCTGGAGATAAACAAGTGCACTAGAAACAGAAAATGTAAAGAGAAGAAAGTAGGAGGAGGGTGAGTTTCTAGATAGACACACAGGGAAAAGATGTCAAATCCAGAAGAATTCATAAATTGCACCAAGGGAGTGTGGCTTTGAGCGATACCAGCCCCACTTGCCACGTTCCATGGCTGTTGACCTCTTACTTCCTTCTCAACCTGCCCTTCGTGGTCTTGCTTTCTTAGACCAATACAAACAACCTGGGAGCTGGGGTCAGATCAGAGCACACAACAGTGAGTGGTAGGGTTGGGAAAGGCAGAAATGGAAGAAGAGTGTTTGACTCATGAAGACCTGACTCACCTAGCTACACATCAGCTAGGCAGGGAACAGATTACTGAAGTGCTTTCCAGGACTAATGGTCGTAATCCAGAATGACTGACTGAGGCAAGGGTCTTGAACAATCAAGTTTTATTGAGCCAGAGCTTGATACTGCACCCTGGGAATACATGAGTTTCAAAAAACCTCGGCGGCTTGTGTTCTCTCTGAAGAGGTTTCAGGAGGCTTAGTATTTATACATTTGATTAAAAGAGAGAAGGCAGGTCGGAAGAGATGGGGTGGGCAGGAAAACAATTGATCTAATATTGTCTGTCTTCTGTGCCTCAGAAAATAAGTATTATCAGAATGAGAGTTAAAATACTTCAGCTTTAGGAGCTAGATTTTGATTGTTCACCTAAAGTTACAATCAGCATGTCTTTCTTTTACAAAGAAATATACATCTTGAAAAGTCTGAAGCCAAGAAAAAACAATTTGTTCAGGCAATCATCCGGAGATGCCTGAGATCTTTGGCTTTCGTGTTTATCCAATTCTTTTTTTCCTCCTCCTCCTCCTCCTCCTCCTCCTCCTCTTCTTCTTCTTCTTCTTCTTCTTCTTCTTCTTCTCTTCTTCTTCTTCTTTTCCTCTTCTTCCCATTCTTCTTCTTCTTTTTTTTAAGAGACACAATCTTGCTCTGTCGCCTAGAGTGTACTCACTGCAGCCTTGAACTCCTGGACTGAAGTGGTCCTCCCACCTTAGCCTCCAAAGTGTCTGAGACTATAGGCATGCACCACTGCTCCTGGCTAATTTGATTTATTTTGTTTTGTAAAGATGTGATCTCCCTTTGTTGCTTAGGCTGGTCTTAAACTCCTGGTTTCAAGTGGTCCTCCTGCCTTGGACTCTCAGGCTGGGATTACAGGCCTGTGCAAGCACCCCTGGTGCCACAATTCTTCAAAAGCTCTCAGAGAAAGCATTGTAGAAGACCCCTGTGGCTGTATGTTTCATCTGATCCTACATGACTAGGAAGGGTCATTCTTAAGAATTCATGTCCCATGGAAAAGGGGATGAAGACAAATCAGAAAACGGCAAAGGGAAGTCACAGTAACAAAGGGACAGTATAGTCTTGGAACCTTATTAAAGTCACACAACTGCTGCTTCAATTAGAGTAATTCTTGGCAAACATCGCTCTAACCCTTTCAGTTGTATGTTGGCTCCCCTGTAATGTCTGGAGCATTCTATAGACTAGGTTTCCTAGAGTTTCTGAAGCATCTTGCAATCGCAATGGCAATCCAGCACAATTCTCTGAATTGCAGTCTGAACCCAGTGTTCATGTGTACCTTTTGTGTAGTCTACTCGTCAACAGGCATAAAGGTTGTTTATGTATAAGTTGCTATGGTTTCTCCAGAAGTTTACATAAGTCATCTAGTTTCAGCTTGCAATGTTTAATCTACACATCTGACAAAAGGCTAATATCCAGAAACTACAAGAAACTTAAACACATTTACAAGAAAAAAGCAACCTCATCCAAAGGTGGGTGAAGCACATGAACAGACACTTCTCAAAATAAGACATTTATGTGACCAACAAACATGAATAAAAGCTCATCATCACTGGTCATTACAAACATGCAAGTTAAAACCACAATGAGATACCATCTCACACCAGTTAGAGTGGTGATCATTAAAAGGTCAGGAAACAACAGATGCTGGAGAGGATGTGGAGAAATACGAAGGCTTTTACACTGTTGTTGGGAGTGTAAATTAGTTCCATCATTGTGGAAGACAGTGTGGCGATTCCTCAGGGATCTAGAACAAGAAATACCATTTGACCCAGTAATCCCATTACTGGTTGTATACCCAAAGGGTTATAGATCATTCTACTATAAAGACACATGCACACATATGTTTATTGCAGCACTATTCACAATAGCAAAACCTTGGAACCAACCCAAATGCCTATCAATGTTAGACTGAATAAAGAAAATATGGTCCATATACACCATGGAATTCGATGCAGCCATAATAAAGGATGAGTTCATGTTCTTTGTAGGGACATGGATGCAGCTGGAAACCATCATTCTCAGCAAACTAACACAGGAACAGAAAACCAAACACTGCATGTTCTCACTCATAAGTGGGAGTTGAACAATGAGAACACGTGGACACAGGGAGGGGAACATCATACACTGGGGCCTGTTGAGGGATGGGAGTCTAGGGGAGGGATAGCATTAGGAGAAATACCTAATGTAGATGATGGGTTAGTGGGTGCAGCAAAACACCATGGCACGTGTATACCTATGTAACAAAACTGCAGGTTCTGCACATGTATCCCAGAACTTAAAAGTGTAATTTTAAAAAATGATACAAATTTTAAAAGCAGAGTTTTAATTTATAATATACCAAAATGGAAGAAAAATGGAAGAAAATTCTGAAACCATTAGTTTTGAAACTTTGTAGCCAGGAAAAAATTTAGGATTCAGTCTAAATTGTAGGTAAATAACAAAATTCAAAAAATAAATGAACACGTCTAAAATTTAATAACTGTTGTTCAGCTGTTTTCTTCTGAAAACTAATCTTCCCCCTCCTGTTTCCCATTTTTATGAAATATAAATCATATGGGACGAATGTATTTCCAAAGTATGTTTTAGTCTTCTATCTGGATTGTTTACATAAAGTACAGCAAGAATGTAGATTCAAGGCCTCTATGAATACATATATGCTATATATATACACATATATGTTATATATATTATATGTATACATATAAGAATATATATATTCTATTATGTAGAATGACACTAAAGTATATTAGCAAATCTGTACAAGTCTGCAGTAGCCTCAATTCTTGTTTCTTCAGAAGAAAGAATTCAACTAAGGGTCATAAGACAGAAGAAGAGACTGAGGCAAGTCTTACCACAAAAGTGAAAGTTTATTTAAAAGCCTTATAGCAGAAATTAAGGAAAGTAAAGTACACTTAAAACAGAGCCAAACCGGTGATGAGATTTCATGTGTGTGGTTTGACCTTTGACTTAGGCTTTTCTATGTTGGCATAATTCTGGGGTCTCCATCTCTTTTCCTCTGATTCTTCCCTTAAAGTGGGCTGTCTGCATATGCAGTGGCCCACCAGCACTTAAGAAGGGAGCCTGTGTAGTAAGTTTCCTGGAGTGCAATTGGAAAACACAGACCAAAATAAAAGCCATGTATGTCAATAAAATTGGTCTCCTTATAAAATTCTGTTACAAATTTCTATCATTATTGTGTTACCTTGGCATCTATTTTTAATCTTCTTTGAACACACCCAAATTCCTTCTCTCTTTCTCTCTCTCTGCTTTAAGATGTAAATTTACTACCTACTTCCTCTAAAACTCAGCAAGAGCTTCCTCAGATAAATGTTACCTTTTTCTATTTACAAAAGCACAATTTAAATACAACTTGTTTTATAAATAATGAGTTTTATGGGTTCCATGAATAAAGTTTTAAAATCAAAAATCTAAAGTATTTCTGTCTCCCTCTATCTTTATGTGTACATGCATATATTCTATGTGGTATCACATTATATATATATATATCTGTACCTATGTTTATATATTGTTTGTACATGGTATCACATTAATGTAAAAATAAATGAGTACTCATCAATTAGTGAATAATCCCGTATGCTTTTCACACACATGATATTAGTAATCTTCAATAACAGAAGAATACCTCAAATGAGCATGCATAGCTATCTGCAGCCTCCTTAAAAGAAATTATCAGCCAAGAATTTTATATGCAGCAAAAATGAAGTTCATAAATAAAGGGATGATAACAGTCTTTTTCAGACAAACAAATGCTGAGAGAATTTGCCACTACCAAGCCAGCACTACAATAACTGCTCAAAGGAGCGCCAAATCTGGAAACACATCCTGGAAAGACATCAACACAGAACTGCTTTAAGCATGAATCTCACTGGACCTATAAAACAAAAACACAATAAATAAATGAATAAAACCAAGGAATTTAGGCAACAAATAGCAGGGTGAATGGAACAGTACCTCACATCTCAATACTAACACTGAATGTAAGTGGTCTAAATGCTCCACCTAAAAGATACATAATTGCAGAATTGATAATAATGCACCAAGCAAGTATCTGCTGCCCTCAAGAGAGTACCCTAACCATAAAGTGTCATATAAACTTAAGGTAAAAGGGTAGATAAAGATACCCCATGCAAATGGTCACAAAAGTGAGCAGGAGTAACTATTCTTATATCAGAAAAAACTAACTTTAAAGCAACAGCAGTTACAAAAGACAAAGAGGGACATTATATAACAATAAAACGACTTGTCCAACAGAAAAATATCACAATCCTAAATACATATACACCTAACACTGGATCTCCCAAATTTATATAACTATTACTACTAGAACTAGGAAATAAGATAGAGAGTAACACAATAATAGTGAGGGACTTCAGTACTCCACTGACAGCACTAGACACGTCATCAAGACAGAAAATCAGGAAAGAAACAAGGGATTTAAACTATGCCCTAGAGCAAAGAGATTTAAGAAATATTTACAGAATATTCTACCCAACAAGCCAGAATATACATTCTATTCATCAGCACATGAAACTTTTTCAAGATAGGCCATATGATAGGTCACAAAACAAATCTCAAAAAATTTAACAAAATTGAAATTATATGAAGTAATCTCTCAGACAACAGTAGAATTAAACTGGAAATCAACTCCAAAAGGAACGTTCAAAACCATGCAAATCATGGAAATTAAGTAACTTGCCCCTGAATGATCACTGGGTCAAATGTGAAATCAGGATGGAAATTTAAAATCTTTTGAACTGCACAATAGTGACACATCCTATCAAAACCTCTGGAATTCTGCAAAGAGTGTGCTAAAAGTTCATAGTTTAAATGCCTACATTAAAATGACTGAAAGAGCACAAATAGACCTTAGTCTAAGGTTACATTTCTAGAAATTCAAGAAACAAGAACACACCAAAGCCAAACCCAGCAGAAGAAAGAAAATAACCAAGATCAGAGCAGATCTAAATGAAGTTGAAACAAAATAATACAAACTATAATAAAATGTAAAGCTGGCTTTTTGGAAAAATAAATAAAATTGATAGACCGTTGGCAAGATTAACCAAGAAAAGAAGAGAGAAGAACCAAATAAGCTCATTTAGAAATGAAATGGGAGCTATTACCACCAACGCCACAGAAATACAAAAGATCATTCAAAGGTACTATGTACACATTTATGTGCATAAACTAGAAAACCTAGAGGGGATGAATAAATTCCTGGAAATGTAAAACTCTCCTAGATTAAATCAGGAAGAATTTGAAACCCTGAACAGACCAACAGAAAGCAACAAGATGGAAAAGATAATTTAAAAATTAACAGCAAAACAAATTCCAGGACCAGACAGATTCACAGCTGAATTCTACCAGACATTCAAAGAAGAGTTAGTAGCAATTCATTTGATATTCTTCCACATGCTAGAAAAAGATGGAATTCTCCCTACATCATTCTATGAAGCCAGTATCACCCTAATACGAAACCCAGAAAAGGACATAACAAAGAACACTACAGACCAGAATCCCTGATGCACACAGATGCAGAAATTCTTCACAAAATACTAGCTAACTGAATCAGAAACATAACCCACCACGATCAAGTAGGTTTCATATTAGGGATGCAGGAATGGTTCCACATACACAAGTCAATAAATGTGGTACACCACATAAACAGAATTTAAAAATCACATGATTCTCTCAGTAGACACTGAAAAGGTACTCGACAACATCCAACATCATTTTATGATTAAAACGCTCAGCAAAATTGGCACACAAACCCACAGCTAACATAATACTGAATGAGAAAAAGTTGAAGGCATCCACTCTCAGCAGGGGATCAAAACAAGGATGGCCGCTCTCACCACTTTTATTCAACAGAGTACTGAAAGTCCTAGCCAAATCAATCAAACAAGGGAAATAAATAAAGGGCATCCAAATTGGTAAAGAGGAAATAAAACTGTGGCTGTGTGCTGATGATATAATCATATACCTAGAAGACCCTAAGGACTCCTCCAAAAAGCTGCTAGAACTGATAAATGAATTCAGCAAAGTTACAGTATACAAAATTAATGTGCTCAAATCAGAAGCTCTGCTACACACCAACGGTGACCAAGCAGAGAATCAAACCAAGAACTGAACCCCTTTTACGACGGCAGTTTTAAGGAAATAATAACTCAGAATATATCTAAACAAGGAGATGAAAGACCTCAAGAAAAGCTACAAAACACTGCTGAAAGAAATCATAGATGATGCATAAAATGAAAATGCACCCCATGCTCATGGATGAATAGAATCATTATTGTGAAAATGACCACACTGACAAAAGCAATCTACAAATTCAATGCCATGCCCATTAAAATGCCACCATCATTCTTCACAGAACTAGAAAAAACAATTCTAAAATTCACATGGAACCAAACAAGAACCAACATACCCACAGTGAGACTAAGCAAAAAGAACAAATCTGGTGGTGTCACATCACCTGACTTCAAACAATTCTCTAAGTCCATAGTTACCAAATAGCATGGTACTGGTATAAAAATAGGCACAGAGACCAATGGAACAGAATACAGATCCCAGAAATAAACCTAAATACTTACAGCCAACTTATCTTTGACAAAGCAAACAAAAACATAAAATGGATAAAGGACACCTTATTCAACAAATGGTGCTGAAATAATTGGCAAACCGAAAGTAGGAGAATAAAACTAGATCCCCATCTCTCAACTTATACAAAAATCAATTCAAGATGAATCAAGGACTTAAATCTAAGACCTGAAACTATAAAAATTCTAGAAGATGATATTGGAAATATCCTTCTGGACATTGGCTTAGACGAAAAGTTTATGACCAAGAACCCAAAAGCAAATGCAACAAAAGCAAAGATAAATAGGTGAGAATTAAACTAAAGAGCTTCTGCACAGCAAAGCAACAGTCAGCGGACTAAACATATAATCCACAGAGTAAAAGAAAGTCTTCACAATCTATACATCTGAAAGATAACCAATATCCAGAATCTACAAGAAACTCAAACAAATTAGCAAACAAACAATCCCATGAAAAAGTGGGCTAAGTACATGAATAAACAGTTCTCAAAACAAGATATACAAATGGCTAACAAACATAGGAAAAAATGCTCAATATCACTAATGATCAGGGAAATGCAAATAAAAACCACAGTGTGATACCACCTTTCTCCTGCAAGAATGTTCATAATCAAAAAATGAAAAAATAATAGTTGTTGGCCAGGCACGGTGGCTTACACCTGTAATCCAAGGTGGCCAAGATGGGCGGATCACTTAAGGTCAGGAGTTTGACACCAGCGTGTACAACATGCTGAAACATGGTGAAACCCTGTCTCTACTAAAAATACAAAATATTACCTGGGTGAGGTGGCACATGCCTGTAATCTCAGCTACTCCAGAGGCTGAGGCAGAAGATCGGCTTGAACCTGGGAGGCAGAAGTTACAGTGAGCCAAGTTCATGCCACTGCACTCCAACCTGGGTGAAAGAGCAAGACTCCATCCATCTCAAAAATAAATAAATAAAAATAATAGATGTTGATGTGGAAGTGGTGTAAAGGGAACACATCTACACCGCTGGTGGGAATGTAAACTATAAATGAGTGGATAAAGAAATTGTGGTATATATATTTATGATTGGATACTACTCAGCCATAAAAGGAATGAATCAATGGCAATCGCAGCAACCTGGGAGAAACTGGAGACTATTATTCTAAGTGAAGTAACTCAGGAATGGAAAACCAAACACTGAATATTCTCACTCATAAGTGGGAGCTAAGCTACGAGGATGCAAAGGCATAAGAATGATAAAACAGACTTGGGGAAAAGGGTGTGATGGGGCTGAGGGATAAAAGACTACAAATTCAGTTCAGTGTCTACTGCTCTGTCGACGGGTACACCAAAATCTCACAAATCACCACTAGAGAATTTGTGTAATTAAATACCAAATCCCCAAAATCCTATGGAAAGAAAAGATTTAAAAACAAAATAAAACAATAAAAAGTTTAAAAACATAGTTACTAAAAAATTCTTCTAAAATGTTAAAAAAATAAAAAAAATAAAAATTTCCTGAAGGTCATATACCAGAAACTCTGTTGTGTTACCTCTTAATGTGTATATTTGAGCCCACTTCCTGAACTTCTGAGAACTTATCAAGAACCTGCTGATCACCTGTTTCAGGTGTTTTCTATCTATTGTGAGACTGTATCTTCCTGTACCTAACTGCAACCAATATTACTTTAGAATTAACAACCACTTGACTTGACCATCACCTGGTGATGAACACTTGACATTTCTAGTGTGTGGAGGTGGAAGGATCTCTCCTGCCCTGCTCATGTCTGACCAGCTACCTACTGCAACACTTTCAGATTTTTTTTTTTTTTTTTTGAAGATGGAGTCTGGCTCTCTCACCCAGGCTGGAATGTAGTGGTGCAATCTCAACTAACCGCAACCTCTTCCTCCCAGATTCACACCATTCTCCTCTCTCAGCCTCCCCTGTAGCTGGGCCTACAGGCACGCACCACGATGTCTGGCTAACGTTTTGTATTTTTAACAGAGACGGGGTTTCACTGTGTTAACCAGGTTGGTCTCGATCTCCAGACCTAGTGATCCAGCCGCCTCGGCCTCCCAAAGTGCTGGGATTACAGGCATGAGCCACTGTGCCCGGCCTCAGATTTCTTATTATCAGATTTTAGGTAGGACAAACAGCTGATATTTCTGGCTTTTGATTTTTTTTTTAACCAAAAGTATTAGTTCCGAAATGAAACTAATAAGCCTCAACCAAGATTACGGCTTAGCCAAGCATCTATGAGGCTTCTCCAAAGAGGCAAAGGAGCACCTCAAAAACTCAAAAATCACACAAATATCAAAACAAATAAGGCTGGTTCCTTCATCTGAAATTAAATCCAGGATACAGCAGTAAAAGAATAAATTTTTTAACTATTCGATGATAAGGTAAAGTGGATTTTATTCTTATTTTCTCATAGGTTCTAAGGAATGCAGTTTGAGTTTACAAAAAAAATTAACTTTGTTTTAGGTCAGATTTTTGCTCTGTAAGTTAGTTAAAAGAAAATTTAAGGCTAGCCATAACACTATTAGGTAGGTATCTTTCTTTGAAATTAAATCCTCTGATCAACCGTTTGGAACAAGAGAGCTGTAAAATATTTTTTAACTTAGAAGTCCCAGTTTAAAGAATCCATCTTCTGGCCATGGACGTTAGAATTTCCAGTGATGTACTGATTCTAAGTGACTCAATCCAACAGCCTCTTGGGTGAAATACCAACCACAATGATCTTTTCCCTCACCCCAACAAAATAAAATATGTATTCTCAGGAACAGGCTTAGGAAAGCAAAAGACTCGTGTTGCCACAGCCCTATCCAAGCAAAAAGACTTGGGATGTCAAAAGTCCAAGATGGATGGGATTTCTTATGACAAGCCCTCCTGGGAGCTTCACACATTTGGAAAACAAAAGAAAAAATAAAAAACTCAGGTAATCAGCCATGTTAAGGCTGGTCACTAATGTGACTCAAAAATGATTCTTCCCCCTGATGGTAGAGACCAAGAGTGAGTGCTCTGACTTGATCACAAATCAAGTCCTCAAGGACATATGACCACTAGAGCGAAATTGACATTACCGACCTCTCGAGTAGAGAGCAATCATACACCTGCAGATAATCAAAGGTTGTTCTTAAGACCACCTAGTAAACTCCTCTACAATCCTATGTAGAGATCAAATGAAAAGACTAAAAGGCAGAAATGAAGTCCACAGGCAAACAGCCCAGGCGGCGCCCTGAGCCTAGTTAAAGATCGACCCTGGACCTAACCGATTAGGTTATCTATAGATTCCAGACGTTGTAAGGACAAGCGTTGTGAAAGTCCCTGTCCTGCTCTGTTCTGTTCTAATTACCGGTGTCTGCCATATATCTCAGTCCTGGGCCCAGTACAAACACATTCCTCTATTTGTCCCAACTTCCTGAGCCCAACACAAACACATCCCCCCATATATCTCAGAAACACCACCTAGAGAGCCCCCGATAAGGTCACAACCGTTTGTAGTTTTACTAAATGCGTGGGAACAAATGAAAAACTGTTAAATGTATAACTTAAAATATTAACCAATTGTGATGCTGCAACCAAAAGAATTCCTTTGTCCCTCTGTAACCTTACATATCCTGTATACATCGGGCTATAAAAAGCGGGCACATGCATCGTTCGGGGCCCTCTTGTATGTTGTGGAATGGAGGGACCAAGTTCGAACTTGCAGTAAAGATCCTTGCTGCTTGGCTTTGACTGTGGACTCTGGTGGTCTTCTTTGGGGAATAAACGGTCTGGGCATAACATCTGGGGGCTCGTCCGGGATTCCCCCAAGCCCTCCAGACCCCCAGTCAACGGATCTACTAGGATCGATCTGCTAATAGGTGAGCCGGCTCGTCTGTTTGTCTGTCTGTGTCTGTTCTGAACCTGTATCTGTGACTCGCAAGGTCTGAAACTGAAGCTGACACAGTCCTGGCGGATGTGCTATAGGACAGCCAGCGGAGACCGGTGGGAGACGTCCCCTGGCTCTCATCTAATTTAGATCCCTATCTGAATTGTCTGACCTGATTCTGGCTTGTCTGAACTCATTCTGACCCGGGCTTCCGGAGCGCGCTTGCGACTAGATATTATTGATACTTCAGTTTTCCTTGGCGGGAATTCTAACCCATATTCTTTTGCAGGAAAGAACTACAAACTATTACAGAATGGGTAATATCTAGAGCACACCCTTATCTCTCCTTATAAATAATTTCAAGGATGTTAGGGCAAGGGGCCATGATCTTAGTGTGGAAATTAGGAGAGGAAGGCTAATTACTCTGTGCTGCTCTGAATGGCCCACCTTTAATGTAGGGTGGCCACCCGAAGGGACATTCTGTCTTCCTGTCATCACTAGAGTAAAGCCCAAGGTTTTCCAACCTGGGCGTGCTGGTCACCCGGATCATATCCCATATATCCTTGTATGGCAGGATCTAGCTGAGAACCCGCCCCCTTGGCTGTCCCCTTTCTTATTAACCCCTGAACCCTGTAAGGCACTGGTTGCTCGGCTGCTAAAATCCAAGCAACCGACTGCCCCCCTCATCCTGTTCTACCTGATAGCGAGGACTTTCTGTCCACAGAACCCCCTCCATACCCCTCCGGTCCCCAGGTTCCAGCCTCCCGGGTGGAGCCGCAGGAGGGAGCAGGCAAACGGGAAGCGGCCAGCGCGCCCGGACCCGCTGAAAGTGAAAGTAACTCTGATGGGCCGGTGGGGCGGACGCGAGGGCGTACTTTGTGGGTTACCCCTCCCCAGCTGCCTGACTCCACAGTGGCTTTACCCCTTTGGGAAATAGGGCCCCCAGATGACATGGGAATTCCCAGGCTCCAGTACTGGCCATTCTCCACCAGTGATCTATATAATTGGAAGACTCAGAGTGCTCGGTTTTCAGACAACCCCAAAGATTTAATGGCTTTACTAGACAGTGTCATGTTTACCCACCAGCCTACTTGGGATGATTGTCAGCAGCTCCTCCCAATCTTGTTCACTACGGAGGAGCGAGAGAGAATACAGGTAGAAGCTAGAAAGCTGGTCCCGGGGGACGACGGTCAACTGACTGCCAACCCTGACCTTATAAATGCGACTTTTCCTCTGACCAGACCGGCGTGGGATTACAACATGGCAGAAGGTAGGGGACGGCTACACCTTTATCGCCAGACTCTAATGGCAGGTCTCCGGGCAGCTGCTCGCAAGCCCACTAATTTGGCTAAAGTATACTCTGTTCTGCAGGGAAAGACAGAAAGCCCAGCTAACTACTTAGAAAGATTAATGGAGGCTTTTAGACAGTACACCCCCATAGACCCAGAGGCTCCAGGAAGTCAGGCAGCTGTTGTAATGTCTTTTGTAAATCAGGCAGCCCCAGATATTAAAAAGAAACTCCAGAAATTAGAAGACTTAGAGGGCAAACAGCTTCAGGACCTTCTTCAGATAGCCCAGCGGGTTTACAATAATAGAGATACTCCAGAGGAAAAAATGACCAAGGTTCTGGCAGCAGTTGTACAACAAGAGCATCTACAGCCAGAGAACACCCAATCTAAGTGTTCCCCCAGACATGATAACCTGAGCGAAGACCAATGTGCCTACTGTAAAAAAGCTGGCCACTGGGTAAGAGACTGCCCCAAAAAGAAACAACAAGGACGGGGACCCCCTAGGTCTACACCCGTACTAATCACTCAAGACGAAGACTAGGGAAGACGGGGTTCGGTCCCCCTCCCCGAACCTAGGGTAACTTTGCAAGTGGAGGGGTCCCCAGTTCAGTTCTTGGTCGACACGGGAGCACAGCACTCAGTCCTAGTTGAAACTAATGGAAAATTATCCTCCAAGTCCTCGTGGGTACAAGGGGCCACAGGAATTAAGAAGTACCCCTGGACGACACAAAGAACAGTAAATCTCGGAGCCAAGAATGTAACCCACTCTTTCCTGGTCATCCCTGAGAGCCCCTGTCCCCTATTAGGGAGAGACCTGCTAACTAAAATGGGAGCACAGATCCATTTCCTCCCTGAGGGGCCCATCGTGACCAACTCCCAAAACCAGCCCGTGCCTGTCCTGACTATAACCTTAGAAGATGAGTACCGGCTCCACCAGGAGCAAGCGGCCCCTGACCAGGACATAGCAACCTGGCTTCAACAATATCCAGGAGCCTGGGCAGAAATGGGAGGTTTAGGACTAGCAAGACACCGTCCTGCCTTGTTTGTTGAACTCAAGCCTGGGACAGACCCCATTCGGGTACGTCAATACCCGATGCCCCTAGAGGCCAAGGAAGGGATTACACCACATATATGCCGGCTTCTTGATCAAGGGGTCCTTCGGCCCTGTCACTCACCCTGGGATACTCCCTTGTTGCCGGTACAGAAACCTAATAGCAGAGAGTACAGACCTGTACAAGACTTAAGAGAAGTCAATAAGAGGGTTATGGACATACATGCAACTGTGCCTAACCCGTACACCCTCCTGAGCACTCTAAACCCTAAACACCAATGGTACACTGTTTTAGATTTGAAAGATGCCTTCTTCAGTCTGCCTTTAGCCCCTCGGAGCCAGAAGCTCTTCGCGTTTGAGTGGACTGACCCTGAAAGGGGCATAAGTGGCCAACTGACATGGACCAGACTGCTGCAGGGATTCAAAAACTCTCCTACCCTGTTCGATGAGGCCCTCCATGAAGACCTGGGTGAGTACCGATGTAAACACCCTGAAATGACCTTACTACAGTATGTTGATGACCTCCTGATTGCTGCCGAGACCCGAGAAGCTTGCCTCCAAGGGACCAAGAGTCTCTTACAAGCTCTAGGGAGTCTAGGCTACCGGGCCTCGGCAAAGAAAGCTCAAATCTGTAAACCAGAAGTAACATATCTGGGGTACCTGCTAAAAGGAGGGCAGCGCTGGTTAACAGACGCCCAGAAGCAGACTGTTCTGCAGATCCCCAGGCCACAATCCACCCGACAAGTAAGGGAATTCCTGGGGTCGGCGGGATTTTGTAGACTGTGGATACCTGGGTTTGCAGAGCTGGCTAAACCCTTATATCAGGCAACACAGGGACAGCAGCCATTTAATTGGACCGAAGAGGCCGAGTCGGCTTTCCAACAGATCAAAACTGCCCTACCCTCTGCGCCTGCACTGGGACTGCCTGACGTCACTAAGCCCTTCCACTTATACGTGGACGAAAGTAAGGGTGTCGCCAAGGCGGTGCTAACTCAGAACTTAGGCCCCTGGCAGAGGCCAGTTGCCTACCTGTCAGAGAAATTAGACCCAGTGGCTGCCGGGTGGCCCCCTTGTCTCCGAATGATCGCAGCCACGGCCCTGATGGTACAAGATGCTGATAAACTTGTCTTGGGACAAGAATTATGGGTCGTTACCCCACATGTCATCGAAGGTGTACTCAAACAGCCACCTAACCGATGGATAAGCAACGCCTGGCTCACCCACTACCAAGGACTACTATTAAATCCCCTCAGAATAACTTTCCTGCCCCCAACAACCTTAAACCCTGCCTCGCTGCTGCCCAACCCGGACCTGGATGCCCCGCTCCATAATTGCACCAAGATATTAGCTCAGGTGCACGGAGTTTGAGAGGACCTGCAGGACCGCCCACTTCCTGACACTGACCTCGTTTGGTTCACCGATGGGAGTAGCTTCATACACCAAGGCCAGAGGTACGCTGGAGCAGCAGTGACTTCAGAGACTGAGGTAATCTGGGCGGAACCCCTGCCCCCGGGGACATTGGCCCAGAAGGCCAAACTGATAGCGCTCACCCAAGCTCTTACCTTAGGGGTAGGGAGGAAACTGACAGTATACACAGACAGCCGATAGGCTTTCGCTACGGCGCACATACATGGGGCCATTTATAGGGAGCGAGGGTTGCTAACGGCTGAAGGAAAAGAAATAAAAAACAAGCAAGAGATCCTAGCCCTGTTAACAGCCCTATGGAGACCAGTAAAATTGGCTATTGTACACTGTCCAGGGCATCAGAAACCAACCACTGCTCAAGGCAACTTTCTAGCAGACCAAACTGCAAAGAGTGTGGCAAAGGCTCCCAGCCAACTCCTTGCACTCCAGCTCCCTGATCCAGGCCCCCGGGACTTGCCATATCTCCCTGAATATTCCGAACAAGATCTCCAGTGGATCGACAAACTTCCCCTGAAACAGATCCAGAATGGGTGGTGGACTGATACTAATGACCAAATTATCCTACCAGAAAAATTAGGACAGCAAGTGTTAGAACACATCCAACGAACCACCCATCTGGGTGCCCGGCGGATGATAGACCTGATCAGATGCTCCAAGCTCAAGATCAGACATATAGCCGAGACGGCCAGCAGCATCGTGACAAGTTGCAAAGTCTGCCAGCTTAGCAACACCTATCCCCAACCCCAGGCTGCAACGGGAACAAGACTCAGGGGAACCAGGCCCGGTATCTACTGGGAAGTAGATTTCACTGAGATAAAGCCAGGAAAATACGGGTATCGGTACTTACTTGTCTTTGTAGATAATTTTTCAGGGTGGACTGAAGCATTTCCAACCAAAAGAGAAACCGCTCAGGTTGTAGCAAAGAAAATTCTGCAAGACATCCTCCCCAGGTATGGCTTTCCCGTCCAGATAGGGTCAGATAATGGTCTGGCCTTCGTTGCTAAGGTGAGTCAGGATTTGGCTTCCATCCTTGGGGCTAATTGGAAATTACATTGTGCTTACTGACCCCAAAGTTCAGGGCAGGTAGAAAGGATGAATTGGACCTTAAAAGAGACCTTAACTAAATTGACTATGGAGACTGGCGCTAATTGGGTGGTCCTTCTCCCTTACGCTCTGTTCCGGGCCCGGAATACTCCTTACAGACTAGGCCTTACCCCTTATGAGATCATGTATGGCAGACCCCCACCCCTGGCTAAAAGATGATTTGCTCAAATCTGAAACAGAAAATGTCTCTGAACTCTTGTTTTCCCTACAAGCCTTGCAGAAAATTCATCAGGAAATCTGGCCCAAGCTGAAGGAACTATATGAGACCGGTCCCCCACTGACACCCCATCCGTACCAGCCGGGAGACTGGGTCCTGGTTAAGTGACACCGGCAAGAGACCTTAGAACCCAGGTGGAAGGGACCACTCCAAGTACTCCTAACCACACCCACCACCCTGAAGGTAGAAGGCATCGCGTCGTGGATCCACTACACCCACGTCAAACCAGTGGACCCGACCTTCGACCTTCTCGGACCAGTCATGGCAGCGACTGAAGCACCGACCACGTGGACTGTGGAAAAAGCTAAGAACAACCCCTTAAAACTCACCCTGCGCCGGCAGCATAGCTCACTGCAAACATGCTGCTAGGTAGTCTAACCCTAACGTTGGTCTCCCTAGTGGCCACTGGGGCAAACACAAAACCAGTTTCTAATCCCTTTGTCTGGAGATTCTGGCTTTATGAAAACCGAACCCACCCTGGGCAACCTCATAAGCCCGGGAAATTATTGGCCAGTGCTCATTGCCCCTCCTCAGGGTGCAGTGCCCCAATTTTGCTAAATTTTACTGGTTTTCAGATAGCCAAACCAATGGTGCCAATGATATGTTTCGAGTTTGATCAGACTAAATACAATTGCAAACACTACTGGTGGCACCAAAACGCAGGCTGCCCCTACAGTTACTGTAGGATGCATTCAGTCAGAGGGTGGGATGAGCGATCCAGATGGAACTTCTATCAGCAGGGTAGAGGTGGCATCTATACTTGGATAGTTAAGGACCCTTGGAACTCCCGCTGGACCATGCCTCAACATGGGGCTGTATACTATTCCTCTTCCTCCACGTGGCCTAGCAGTCACCTCTATCTGTGGCGTGGCCTAATTCAAGTACGGCCCCTGGTCCATGGGGATATCCAACGACAGGAAGACAGACTGACACAAGAATTACGCCCTTTCTCCTGGTTAGAATTATTACAAGAAGGATTAGAATTTGCTAACCTTACAGGACTTCACAGCTTGTCTGGCTGCTTTCTGTGTGCCACCCTAGGGCATCCACCACTAACCGCTGTCCCTCTGCCATGGGAATCCTCTACCCAAACTAAGAACCTTCAGAATCTCACGAACGCCCCCATTCCTAATGTGCCACTGTACCTGAACCCCAGTCAGGAGAAGTTTCCCTACTGTTTTTCAGGCACTAACTCCAGCCTCTGCAACATCACTGTAACGCCCCCTAGAACCACCCTAAGAGCCCCGCTGGGCATATTCTTTTGGTGTAATGGAACATTATCTAAGAATCTACCTGGTCCCTCTATTACCAACCTACTGTGTCTTCCCGTCACATTAGTTCCCCGGTTAACTCTACTAACTGCCGGCGAGTTCCTGGGGTACACCAGTAACTGGACTAGTACTGCTATTCACCCAGCCCCTAGACCAAGACCTACACGAGCAATATTTCTCCCCCTCATCGCGGGAATCTCCCTCACATCATCCCTCATTGCGGCAGGACTGGCAGGGGGAGCCCTAGGTCACACCCTCATAGAAAGCAACAAATTGTACCAACAATTTGCTGTGGCTATGGAGGAGTCGGCTGAGTCCTTTGCCTCCCTTCAGCGACAGCTCACATCCCTAGCTCAGGTGACCTTGCAGAACTGGAGGGCCCTAGACCTACTCACTGCTGAAAAAGGTGGTACATGTATGTTCCTGAAAGAAGACTGTTGCTTCTACGTAAATGAATCAGGGCTTGTAGAGAACCGGGTCCAACAGTTGCACAAGTTAAGCATAGAAATGAGAAAACAGCAGTTTGCCTCAGCTGCAAATCAATGGTGGAATTCCTATATGCTTTCTCTGTTAGCCCCTTTCCTTGGACCCCTGCTAAGTCTACTATTTCTGTGTTATTAACAGAATTTTGTGGTTTGTCAGGGAAAGGTTTGACACCATACAGCTCATGGTCCTCAGAGCCCAATACCAACCTGTAAACACTGAAACAGAATCAGACTTATAAGACCCAAGATTGGCTCCAGTGGTACCTGAGAAAGGGAGGAATGAAAGAGATCAAATGAAAAGACTAAAAGGCAGAAATGAAGTCCACAGGCAAACAGCCCGGGCGGCGCCCTGAGCCTAGTTAAAGATCGACCCTGGACCTAACCGATTAGGTTATCTATAGATTCCAGACGTTGTAAGGACAAGCGTTGTGAAAGTCCCTGTCCTGCTCTGTTCTGTTCTAATTACCGGTGTCTGCCATATATCTCAGTCCTGGGCCCAGTACAAACACATTCCTCTATTTGTCCCAACTTCCTGAGCCCAACACAAACACATCCCCCCATATATCTCAGAAACACCACCTAGAGAGAGCCCCCAATAAGGTCACAACCGTTTGTAGTTTTACTAAATGCGTGGGAACAAATGAAAAACTGTTAAATGTATAACTTAAAATATTAACCAATTGTGATGCTGCGACCAAAAGAATTCCTTTGTCCTTCTGTAACCTTACATATCCTGTATACATCGGGCTATAAAAAGCGGGCACATGCATCGTTCGGGGCCCTCTTGTATGTTGTGGAATGGAGGGACCAAGTTCGAACTTGCAGTAAAGATCCTTGCTGCTTGGCTTTGACTGTGGACTCTGGTGGTCTTCTTTGGGGAATAAACGGTCTGGGCATAACACACCTTTCTAGAGAATTCAGCTGTCTTCAGCCATATCTTTTACTGAAGCTATGCAACCTCCCCGGCCTTCCTAGAAGGTGACTATTTCCTATAACTATCTTTATAATTTTTTCTCTACAATCATTTCCACCACCCTGACTGAACTCCCACATCTCCCCCTTTTCTGTTTCTTGTGTCTCTCAGAAAACAAAACAAAACAAAAAGACTTCTCCCCACTTGTTCCCAAAGATCTACGTCTAGCTTACCTACTTTTGGGAACCATGGGTTAAGTGATACAATTTGCATTAGGTCCCTTAATTGAGCCTGCAAAACCGAGGCTCCAGTGGCTTTAAGCAGCTGTTTGAATACTTTTAGATACTGCTCCTGTTGTGCTGATAACTGTTGTCCCGTGATAAAAGCCTACCCTGAACAATTCCCTCGAAATTGGAGATCCCAAGCAGGCACCGATGACCTACAGACTTACCGACTTATCAACTTACTGGCTTACCAACCGCACAGTCTTCTCCTTAGTTTTCGAAGGTTCTGTCATGATTATTTGCAGGTATACCTCACACCTGGGCACCGACATGCCAGGTCCTCACACGGAGCACCAACTGTATGGGTCCAACCGGCAGACCCTGACCCAGCAACGGATGAACAAATACACTCAGACACTAATATCCAGTGAAAGAGCAGGCTAGGTGGCCAAGTCACTCACGGATACCTAGAAGGGCCCCATAAAGAGCTAACAGCAGAGGCCCTGATCTGCCAGTGAAATTCGCATTTATTTAGTACAGATTAAATAACAAAGGTCTTGAGTAAACACCACTAGAAGGTAATTGACATTGCCGACCTCCCCGAGAGTAGTTCCCCCAGCATAAGATTAAATGTTGGCTTTAGGACAGCCTGAGTAAACAAGCTATTTAGATAAACTCCTCTACATTCCTGTGTATCTATGCCCTAAGCTTTTAAGATAATTCAGCTGCCTTCAGCCAAACCTTTTATGGAAGCTATGCAAACCCCCAGGTTCCAAGAAGGTTTGTGACTATTTCCTATAACTATCTTTATAATTTTTCTTCTAAAATATTTCCCACCACCTTGACTGAAGTTCCAAAGTTGAGAAGACAGGGAAGGGCATCAAACAAGCAGGAAAAAATTCAAACAAGTTTGACCATAAGAAAGTAAAATGGGCCGGGCGCGGTGGCTCAAGCCTGTAATCCCAGCACTTTGGGAGGCCGAGACGGGCGGATCACGAGGTCAGGAGATCGAGACCATCCTGGCTAACACCGTGAAACCCCGTCTCTACTAAAAAAATACAAAAAACTAGCCGGGCGAGGTGGCGGGCGCCTGTAGTCCCAGCTACTCGGGAGGCTGAGGCAGGAGAATGGCGTGAACCCGGAGGCGGAGCTTGCAGTGAGCTGAGATCCGGCCACTGCACTCCAGCCTGGGCGACAGAGCGAGACTCCGTCTCAAAAAAAAAAAAAAAAAAAAAAAAAAAAAAAAAAAAGAAAATGTTGGTTAGGTCTTTCAACACAGATAAAAAAAAAAAAAAAAAAGATTCGGGCCATGCTATGAGGACACTGAATGGCAGCCTACGCAATGGGAACTTTATCCCACAGATAAGAAGTCACCGGAAAGCTTTGAGAAGGTCACAAACATGACAAACAGCATTTCCTGGAAGATTACTCTGACCAGCACTAGGCAAGAGAAGTTGGGAAATGATCCTCAACTTTGGACACTTAATAGAAGTATCTAAAAGATCTATATTTATTTTCTTTCCTTTTATGTTTAATTTTGAAATAATTTCAGACTTTCTAAAATGTTCCAAAAATAGGCAAAGTCCTCACATGCTTTTCATTCAACTTTCCCTAGTATTAACATTATAGATATGCACCTAATAATTACAATCAATAAATGATTATTAACACTGTAAAATGAATGCCTGTACAGACCTTATCCAAATCCCCTCTATGTTCTGACTAATGTCTTTTCTGGACCAGGATCTAATCTAATGTAGTATCACATATTGCTCTTCATTGTACTGTTCTCTCAGTCTTCTTTAATTTGGGAAAGTTAGGATTTACCTTTGAGAGCTTACTTATTTTGTAGCATGACCCTCAATTTGGACTTTTCTAATATTTTCTCACGATTCAACTCAGGTTATATAGTTTGTAGAAGAATACCACAGTGATGATGCTGCACCTTCTCCATCCATTATATTACAATGCCCTAAGATGTCCTTATCTCTGACTACTGGAGACGTTAACTTTGATCACTGGGTTAAAGTTCCTCCACTGAAAAATGACCCTTTTCCTTGAAAGCATTTTTAAACAACCAATCTTTGGGCTGCACTACCCTCCCCATCAGATAGGCTTAGGGATGGTACAGTCATGCAGGTTTAAATTCTCTACAGTGACTGTAATCATATCTGGAAATGCAAACATAGTCTTAGACAGTGAAGATTAGAATCCTGAAAATCAGCTAGAAGATCATTCCTAAGGCTTCTCTTAAAAAAAAATCGAATTCTGGGGGCGGAGCAAGATGGCCGAATAGGAGCAGCTCCAGTCTCCAACTCCCAGCGCGAGCGACACAGAAGACCGGTGATTTCTGAGTTTTCAACTGAGGTACTGGGGTCATCTCGCTAGGGAGTGCCGGACAATCGGTGCTGGTCAGCTGCTGCAGCCTGACCAGCGTGAGCTGAAGCAGGGCGAGGCATCGCCTCACCTGGAAGCGCAAGGGAAGGAATCCCTTTTTCCTAGCCAGGGAAACTGAGACACACAACACCTGGAAAATCGGGTAACTCCCACCCCAATACTGCGCTTTAAGGAAACAGGCACACCAGGAGAATATATCGCACACCTGGCCGGGAGGGTCCCACGCCCACGGAGCCTCCCTCACTGCTAACACAGCCGTCTGCGGCGATCTATCCGCAAGGCAGCAGCGAGGCTGGGGGAGGGGCGCCCGCCATTGCTGAGGCTTAAGTAGGTAAACAAAGCCGCTGGGAAGCTCGAACTGGGTGGAGCTCACAGCAGCTCAAGGAAGCCTGCCTGTCTCTGTAGACTCCACCTCTGCGGACAGCGCACAGCTGCAGTCCATTAGGGGAAAGAGCGGGGGCGGTGCAGACGCGAACGACTCTGTCTGACAGCTTTGGGGAGAGCCGTGGATCTCCTAACGCGGAGGTTGAGATCCGAGAACGGACAGACTGCCTGCTCAGTGGGTCCCTGACCCCTGAGTAGCCTAGCTGGGAGACATCCCCCACTAGGGGCAGTCTGACACCCCACACCTCACAGGGTGGAGTCACCCCTGAGAGGAAACTTCCAAAGAAGAATCAGACAGGTACACTCGCTGTTCAGCAATATTCTATCTTCGGCAACCTCTGCTGCTGATACCCAGGCAAACAGGGTCTGGAGTGGACCTCAAGCAATCTCCAACAGACCAACAGACAGTCCTTCTGACTGTCAGACGGAAAACTATCAAACAGGAAGGACACCTATACCAAACCCCATCAGTACGTCACCATCATCAAAGACCAGACAGATAAAACCACAAAGATGGGGAAGAAGCAGGGCAGAAAAGCTGGAAATTCAAAAATAAGAGCGCATCTCCCCCTGCAAAGGAGCGCAGCCCATCGCCAGCAACGGATCAAAGCTGGTCAGAGAATGACTTTGACGAGATGAGAGAAGAAGGCTTCAGTCCATCAAACTTCTCAGAGCTAAAGGAGGAATTACGTACCCAGCGCAAAGAAACTAAAAATCTTGAAAAAAAGTGGAAGAATTGACAGCTAGACTAATTAATGCAGAGAAGATCATAAACGAAATGACAGAGATGAAAACCATGACACGAGAAATACGTGACAAATGCACAAGCTTCAGTAACCGACTCGATCAACTGGAAGAAAGAGTATCAGCGATTGAGGATCAAATGAATGAAATGAAGCGAGAAGAGAACCAAAAGAAAAAAAAGAAAAAAAAGAAATGAACAAAGCCTGCAAGAAGTATGGGATTATGTAAAAAGACCAAATCTACGTCTGATTGGGGTGCCTGAAAGTGAGGGGAAAATGGAACCAAGTTGGAAAACACTCTTCAGGATATCATCCAGGAGAACTTCCCCAACCTAGTAGGGCAGGCCAACATTCAAATTCAGGAAATACAGAGAACGCCACAAAGATACTCCTCCAGAAGAGCAACTCCAAGACACATAATTGCCAGATTCACCAAAGTTGAAATGAAGGAAAAAATCTTAAGGGCAGCCAGAGAGAAAGGTCGGGTTACCCACAAAGGGAAGCCATCAGACTAACAGCAGACCTCTCGGCAGAAACTCTACAAGCCAGAAGAGAGTGGGGGCCAATATTCAACGTTCTTAAAGAAAAGAATTTTCAACCCAGAATTTCATATCCAGCCAAACTAAGTTTCATCAGTGAAGGAGAAATAAAATCCTTTACAGATAAGCAAATGCTTAGAGATTTTGTCACCACCAGGCCTGCCTTACAAGAGACCCTGAAGGAAGCCCTAAACATGGAAAGGAACAACCGGTACCAGCCATTGCAAAAACATGCCAAAATGTAAAGACCATCGAGGCTAGGAAGAAACTGCATCAACTAACGAGCAAAATACCATTAATATCATAATGACAGGATCAAGTTCACACATAACAATATTAACCTTAAATGTAATGGACTAAATGCTCCAATAAAAGACACAGACTGGCAAACTGGATAAAGAGTCAAGACCCATCAGTCTGCTGTATTCAGGAGACCCATCTCACATGCAGAGACATACATAGGCTCAAAATAAAGGGATGGAGGAGATCTACCAAGCAAATGGAGAACAAAAAAAAGCAGGGGTTGCAATCCTAGTCTCTGATAAAACAGACTTTAAACCATCAAAGATCAAAAGAGACAAAGAAGGCCATTACATAATGGTAAAGGGATCAATTCAACAGGAAGAGCTAACTCTCCTAAATATATATGCCCAATACAGGAGCACCCAGATTCATAAAGCAAGTCCTTAGAGACCTACAAAGAGACTTAGACTCCCATACAATAATAATGGGAGACTTCAACACTCCACTGTCAACATTAGACAGATCAACGAGACAGAAAGTTAACAAGGATATCCAGGAATTGAACTCATCTCTGCACCAAGCGGACCTAATAGACATCTATAGAACTCTCCACCCCAAATCAACAGAATATACATTCTTCTCAGCACCACATCGCACTTATTCCAAAATTGACCACATAATTGGAAGTAAAGCACTCCTCAGCAAATGTACAAGAACAGAAATTATAACAAACTGTCTCTCAGACCACAGTGCAATCAAACTAGAACTCAGGACTAAGAAACTCAATCAAAACCGCTCAACTACATGGAAACTGAACAACCTGCTCCTGAATGACTACTGGGTACATAACGAAATGAAAGCAGAAATAAAGATGTTCTTTGAAACCAATGAGAACAAAGATACAACATACCAGAATCTCTGGGACACATTTAAAGCAGTGTGTAGAGGGAATTTATAGCACTAAATGCCCACAAGAGAAAGCAGGAAAGATCTAAATTGACACTCTAACATCACAATTAAAAGAACTAGAGAGGCAAGAGCAAACACATTCAAAAGCTAGCAGAAGGCAAGAAATAACTAAGATCAGAGCAGAACTGAAGGAGATAGAGACACAAAAAACCCTCCAAAAAATCAATGAATCCAGGAGTTGGTTTTTTGAAAAGATCAACAAAATTGACAGACCGCTAGCAAGACTAATAAAGAAGAAAAGAGAGAGGAATCAAATAGACGCAATAAAAATGATAAAGGGGATATCACCACCGACCCCACAGAAATACAAACACCATCAGAGAATACTATAAATGCCTCTACGCAAATCAACGAAAATCTAGAAGAAATGGATAATTTCCTGGACACTTACACTCTCCCAAGACTAAACCAGGAAGAAGTTGAATCCCTGAATAGACCAATAGCAGGCTCTGAAATTGAGGCAACAATTAATAGCCTACCCACCAAAAAAGTCCAGGACCAGATGGATTCACAGCTGAATTCTACCAGAGGTACAAGGAGGAGCTGGTACCATTCCTTCTGAAACTATTTCAATCAATAGAAAAAGAGAATCCTCCCTAACTCATTTTATGAGGCCAACATCATCCTGATACCAAAGCCTGGCAGAGACACAACAAAAAAAGAGAATTTTAGACCAATATCCCTGATGAACATCGATGCAAAAATCCTCAATAAAATACTGGCAAACCGGATTCAGCAGCACATCAAAAAGCTTATCCACCATGATCAAGTGGGCTTCATCCCTGGGATGCAAGGCTGGTTCAACATTCGCAAATCAATAAACGTAATCCAGCATATAAACAGAACCAAAGACAAGAACCACATGATTATCTCAATAGATGCAGAAAAGGCTTTTGACAAAATTCAACAGCCCTTTATGCTAAAAACGCTCAATAAATTTGGTATTGATGGAACGTACCTCAAAATAATAAGAGCTATTTATGACAAACCCACAGCTAATATCATACTGAATGGGCAAAAACTGGAAAAATTCCCTTTGAAAACTGGCACAAGACAGGGATGCCCTCTCTCACCACTCCTATTCAACATAGTGTTGGAAGTTCTGGCTAGGGCAATCAGGCAAGAGAAAGAAATCAAGGGTATCCAGTTAGGAAAAGAAGAAGTCAAATTGTCCCTGTTTGCAGATGACATGATTGTATATTTAGAAAACCCCATTGTCTCAGCCCAAAATCTCCTTAAGCTGATAAGCAACTTCAGCAAAGTCTCAGGATACAAAATAATGTGCAAAAATCACAAGCATTCTTATACACCAGTAACAGACAAGCAGAGAGCCAAATCAGGAATGAACTTCCATTCACAATTGCTTCAAAGAGAATAAAATACCTAGGAATCCAGCTTACAAGGGATGTAAAGGACCTCTTCAAGGAGAACTACAAACCACTGCTCAGTGAAATCAAAGAGGACACAAACAAATGGAAGAACATACCATGCTCATGGATAGGAAGAATCAATATCGTGAAAATGGCCATACTGCCCAAGGTTATTTATAGATTCAATGCCATCCCCATCAAGCTACCAATGACTTTCTTCACAGAATTGGAAAAAACGGCTTTAAAGTTCATATGGAACCAAAAAGAGCCCGCATTGCCAAGACAATCCTAAGTCAAAAGACAAAGCTGGAGGCGTCACGCTACCTGACTTCAAACTATACTACAAGGCTACAGTAACCAAAACAGCATGGTACTGGTACCACAACAGAGATATAGACCAATGGAACAGAACAGAGTCCTCAGAAATAATACCACACATCTACAGCCATCTGATCTTTGACAAACCTGAGAGAAACAAGAAATGGGGAAAGGATTCCCTATTTAATAAATGGTGCTGGGAAAATTGGCTAGCCATAAGTAGAAAGCTGAAACTGGATCCTTTCCTTACCCCTTATACGAAAATTAATTCAAGATGGATTAGAGACTTAAATGTTAGACCTAATACCATAAAAACCCTAGAAGAAAATCTAGGTAGTACCATTCAGGACATAGGCATGGGCAAGGACTTCATGTCTAAAACACCAAAAGCAACGGCAGCAAAAGCAAAAATTGACAAATGGGATCTAATTAAACTAAAGAGCTTTTGCACAGCAAAAGAAACTACCATCAGAGTGAACAGGCAACCTACAGAATGGGAAAAAATTTTTGCAACCTACTCATCTGACAAAGGGCTAATATCCAGAATCTACAAAGAACTCAAACAAATATACAAGAAAAAAACAAACAACCCCATCAAAAAGTGGGCAAAGGATATGAACAGACATTCTCAAAAGAAGACATCCATACAGCCAACACACATGAAAAATGCTCATCATCACTGGCCATCAGAGAAATGCAAATCAAAACCACAATGAGATACCATCTCACACCAGTTAGAATGGCAATCATTAAGAAGTCAGGAAACAACAGGTGTTGGAGAGGATGTGGAGAAATAGGAACACTTTTACACTGTTGGTGGGATTGTAAACTAGTTCAACCATTATGGAAAACAGTATGGCGATTCCTCAAGGATCTAGAACTAGATGTACCATATGACCCAGCCATCCCACTACTGGGTATATACCCAAAGGATTATAAATCTCTACTACAAAGACACATGCACACGTATGTTTATTGCGGCACTATTCACAATAGCAAAGACTTGGAATCAACCCAAATGTCCATCTGTGACAGACTGGATTAAGAAAATGTGGCACATATACACCATGGAATACTATGCAGCCATCAAAAAGGATGAGTTTGCGTCCTTTGTAGGGACATGGATGCAGCTGGAAACCATCATTCTTAGCAAACTATCACAAGAAGAGAAAACAAACACCGCATGTTCTCACTCATAGGTGGGAACTGAACAATGAGATCACTTGGACTCGGGAAGGGAACATCACACACTGGGGCCTATCATGGGAGGGGGGAGGAGGAGGGATTGCATTGGGAGTTATACATGATATAAACGTCATGCACATGTACCCTAGAACTTAAAGTATAATAAAAAAAAATAAAAAAATAAGAAAAAAAAATTAAAAAAAAAAAATCAAATTCTAAACAAAAGCAAATACATCTGGATTTTGGCATGGACATATGGTTGAGACATTGAGGAAAAATAGAAATATCTGATAGGGAAAAAGATGTGTGAGTGAACTGCAGTCCAATTGAAAAAAGAAAAGGCAGAATCAGGTGTGGTGAGACTTGCTTGTAATTCCAGCATTTTGGGAGTGAAAGTGGGCAGATCGCTGGGGCCCAGAAGTTTGAGAAAAGCCTGGGATTTCACCAGACTGGGTGAAACCCCATCTCTACAGAAACAAACGCAAAAAATTAGCTAGGCATGGGGGCAGGTGCCTGTGATTCCAGCTACTCAGGAGGCTGAGGCAGGAGGATCGCTTGAGCTCACAAGGTTGAGTCTGCAGTCAATTACGATCTCATCACTGCACTTCAGCCTGGGTATGAGAGTGAGACACTCACTCTTTAAATTAAACAATGACAACAACAACAAAAAAACAGTAAAAATAATGTTCTAAGGTCAGATCTAGTACAAAAACTGCATCTTATTCTGTGATTTTGAGATTCTATAATTAAAATAGAACATGGAGGTATTTCCATATGAATAGCTGACAGATTCTATATTTTTTATGCAGCTGCATCATATTCTATTGTGTAGATATAAGGTAATCTGTTTAGTAAGCATCGTGCTGGTGAAAGTCTAGGTTGTTCCCAACATTTTGCTGTTAAACAAACAATACAGTGAATAACCCTGATTAGGTGTCATTTTTCATGACTGGTAATGCGATAAATTTTTCCCAGTAAAGTTTGGGAGGCAAAAATAGATATATATTTAAATTTTGACATGCATTAAGAAATTTTACTCTACAAGGTTTGTATATTTTTATGTTCCAAGAAAAGTAGGGGAGGGTAATATCACCTCAGCTGCTCTCACACGAAAGTCCTGAGTGAAAGGACCTTTAGGGACACAGTCACATGGCCATATCCCTGGTGCCCACACAGGGCAGGGGCATCTGGATCCTGGGAAGCTCCAGGAAAGGTGAGGATCTCCTCTAGAGGACACCCTACTAAGGATCAGAAAGGGGCCAAGGAAGTCCAGAGATTACAGCAGGTCTTAAACTATGGGAAAGTTCAAGTGGAGGGCACTAAGGTTCAAGGGGCAAGCTGAGGTGAGAAAGTGGTAGATACTGATGGAAGGAGAAGGTAAAAAGCTCCAGGGAAGCTAGGGGAGGCACATCAGAGCTCTCCACTCCTCCTCAGCATTGAACTTTGTAGTGGTCATGCTGGTGGGGCTCTGTGAGCTCTAGAATGTTCAGCACTATCTGGGGACTCTACCCACTCAAGGCCAGCAGGACTCCCTCCCCCAGCTCTGACAACCAGCAATGTCTCCAGACTTTGCCAAATGCTTTTCCCAATGAAAAATTTGCCCCTGGCAGAAGCATTAATCTACACTAATCTATAAAAGCAAATCACCACTAAAATCCATCACCTCTTGGTAGAAGAATTACAAGTGTGAGAGGGGTAAAATGGAGGTCTTCAATAGCTATTGAAATGACTTTACTTAATCAGCAATTTGATGTCCCAGAAGGCATGTTTAGAGGTGATGCCACATGGCTGCCTGTACCTCACAGCAGAAAGGGTGTGGGTTTTCCAAGGGTCTTAACTGTGAACTGGAAATGTCTGTAACTGTGAAAGGGAATGACACCCACTGGGTTACATTAAAAAATTGATGTAGAGAATTCTGTAGCTACTGGAAGAAAAAAATACACAATGTAAACCTAAACCCCATTCTGATTCTCTCACCATCTTAGGGCCATCTTGTCTATGTATGAATGGTAGCATAGGGATTTTGGTATGTTTTCAAAATTGTATACTGTTGGATCATTTTAAAATAGGAATAAATCCCAAACTGGATGAGGTAACTGGACACTGCTGGAGTCTCACTTTTGACCAGTAGAGTTGACAACATCCTGCTCCCCCTGGCCTGGACATTGTCTGACTCAGGGGCCTAAATGCTCTCTTATTATGGAGAAAGAAGATGTTTTGAACATTCTCATCATTCACCCATTCACCTCTCACACCCGTTGACCTCTCAAACCTCTTCCCCACTCCTGGATTTCATTCTCAATTTACTGAGCACCATTTCTGTCCCTCATCCATTCCAACATGTGGTGGGTCCAGGTGGTGGCTTCTGCCCATGGTTTTATAAAAAACAAAAAACAAAACAACAAACAAACAAACAAAAACAATGAAAAAGACTTTCAAAATTGCTTTGCCTGAATCCTCCTTAAACTGACCTCCACCTGCAGCACCATGATCATACCAGCAGAATTTGGACACTTTTTCTGGTAATCAGGTGCTTTTCATCTCTCATTAGGAATTGTGACTCTCTCCACCCTGCATAAAGATTTCCCAGTAGAAATGAACACAGAGATACTGCCTGTGTGTTCCCAAAGGAAATGGATTCTATAAGAACATGTGAAAGCTGCAATTATAGAAAATACCATATAAAACCTACATTATTTAGATGATTCTCACCATTTCTTTAAGAGACACATTGTAAAACATGACATTAATAATTTTCTAGAAGAATAAAGCATGCATACTGTTTTCTTAAATAAATTTTAATAAAGTGTTTCCTCCCATGTGCCCAGGCTGGGCCTCTGAACAAAATTCTCCATCTTCAGTGGCAATGCCTGAGAGGATGACATGGACTTAGGCCTGATATGCAGCCATTCCTGTCCACCCTGCCCCTGCTGCAGGACAGTACCAGCCCAGGGCCCAAATCTCCTGCTGAAGAGCTGAGAGAGAAAATAGAATATCCAAAATATCTTACCTTTTTCCAGTCCGCTTGAATGGGTACCAGTGCAGTCCATTTGACCCTGAGGACACCTACCTGCTGGTCTTTGGCTTTTAAGTCAGACCTCACTGACTTCTCTGGGTCCCAGCTGCTTTCACTCTGCTGAGCCTTGCTCTTTCCCATGGGGGTCACTCCCCTTCCAGGCATGTCCTCCAGCTTCAGCTGACAGGTAAGCCAAACCAGAGCCAAGAGAATGAACAAAGATTTCAATATCTAGTATGTGCAGCAGAGATCTAAACTGTACAAAAAATAAAGAAGTAGAGATGTACACAGCTCCCCTGACAACACTGCGTCCCAAAGCAATGTCTTCTGTGCTCGTCATTAAGGAGCTCACTGTCCCTTACCACAT
Source organism: Trachypithecus francoisi (assembly GCF_009764315.1). Classification (NCBI taxonomy): domain Eukaryota; kingdom Metazoa; phylum Chordata; class Mammalia; order Primates; family Cercopithecidae; genus Trachypithecus; species Trachypithecus francoisi. The sequence continues at coordinate 15,231,971 of NW_022681457.1, read as the reverse complement.
GGGCAAGTGCTTCCAGGGTCTCTCAATTCATCAACGGGAGGCAAAACACATTTTAACGCAGTACCTCAGCAAAGGAAGTGGAGATAATTTACCTACTTGTGATAAAGTTCCTGAAAAGATCCCTAGACTGCAAAATTCCCCTCTGAAAGATGACAGAAAAGTCTTTCCAATTGCAAAACATTGGCCTCCTTGCTTTTAAAAGAGTACCCTTGAAAGAGCCAAAACAATTTTGCCAAAATACATTGCGGAACTTCAACTTTCTTATTTGAAATCTCACAAAACATTACAAGCACTAAAAACAGAAGCTGCTGGCATAAAAATACAAATAGTGACCAAAGGGATAGAATTGAGAGTCCAGAAATAAACTCTCACCCTTATAGTTCATTGCTCTTGCATAAGGGTTTCAAGATAATTTAATGGAGGAACAATCATCCTCTCAAATAACGGTGCAGACACAACTAGATAACAACATGCAAAACAATAAACTTAGAGAACTAAACTTCCAACCATATCAAACAATTATCTAAAAGTGGATGAGTTAGTTATAAGATCTGTAACCATAAAAACATCTTAGAAGAAGACATAGGGGTGAAACTTAATGACCTCAAATGTGCAATAGATTCTCAGGTATGACCCAAATGCATGAGAAAGAAAAAGGAAAAACAGATAAACTGGGCTAAAGATGCAAGGCTTTTGTGCATCAAAGGATATTATCAAGAAAATAAAAAGACCATACACAGAATGACACATAATAGTTGCAAATCACAAAGACAATGGTTTCATGCCCAGAATATATAAAGAACTGCTACAACTCGATAATGAAAAGGCAAACCACCCAATTTATATAAATGGGCAAAGGACGCAAATAGACATTTCTACAAAGAAGATATGCAAATCATCAAGAGGGACATGAAAAGAAACTCAACATCATTAGTCATTAGGAAAATACAAAGTCAAAGCCACAAGGAGATCCCACACTACACCTACAAATATGGCTAACATTTTTTTAAAATGTTAAATAACAAGTGAAAGCCTTATGTAGAATCTGGAATCCTCATACATTGCTGGTGAGAATTTAAAAAGGTACAGCCACTAGGAGAAACAGTTGTGCTGTTTCTCAAGAAGCTAATCATAAAATTCTCATGTGGAACAGCATCCATTCCTAGGTGTATACCCAAAGAATTGAATCCAGGGACTCAAACAGGTACTCGCATGGGAATGTTGATTGTAGCATTACTCACAAAAGATAAAATATGAAAACAATCCAAGTGTTCATCAACACATGGATAAAAAAATGTGGTCACACATACAAGAGAATGTTAAACTGTCATAAAGAGGAATGAAACTCTGACATCTGCTGGAAGATGCATGGACTTTGGAAACATTATGCTAAGTGAAACATGTCAGAAACTAAATAACATATGTATATATATAATTCCATTTATATGAGACATCAACAATAGGCAAATTCACAGAGACAGAGTAGAGATGATCATGGTCTAGGGTGGAAAACACAGGGCGTTACTATAGCTTCAAAGATACAAAGTTTCAGTTTAAAATGATAAAAATTTTCTAGGAAAAATAGTGGTGATGGTAGCTTAACACTGTGTATGTGGTTATTTCCACTTGATTGCACACTTTAAAGTGGTTAAAATAGCACATTATTCACAGAGCTGTGCAAAATTGATTTCTATTATTTCATTGACCCAGGCTAAGGTGTTTGTTATGGCAGCTGAAGCCCATGAATACATCATCTGACCCAGTGTTTTCCGTGAAACATATCACTTTCTCAATCAAGTAGCTGGAGGCTCCTGTCCCCAGAAGAACTGCAGGTCCCAAAACAAGAGCTCCAGCAGGGGTTCAACAAGGAGAGATCCCATAGGGCAGCCTCAATGTCAGGCCCTGGATGGCAGGTGAGGTTATAATGATACAACCACAATGTGAAAGTGTAAGTGTTTTTACTACTTACAGACACTAGGGAGCACTCGGCACACCTGGAGACCACAGATACAGAGGTCAACGAGCCCAGGCAGGGAGGAGAGAGGAGAACGGTAAGCCAATGGCTTTAGTAAGTCCAGGTGTTATCTGACAGGTTTGCAGCAGGGAGACTTAATGGATGTGTTTAAAGCAAGCAGCAAACAATGGGACCAGGAGATCACGCTGTGATTGAGAAGTGGTCACTTTAATGTAAGGGCAAATGTCAGAATATCAGCTTAAAGAAAGTAGATGGAGAGAGAGGAGCCCAGCACACCAAGCAGGAGAGATGCCTCTTAGATTTTATCGCTGGCTACCCACTGCAGCAACTTGAACCAGATACAGTATTGAAAACTGCCATGGTGACCCAGGCCTGCCTCTGATGTGAGGCAAATAAATTTACAGCTTAAAAAATGAATGCCAAGGCAGCATGACACTATGAGCACTCCTGACATCCAGGGACACAAGCATGGTGTGGTACTGCGCCCTGGAGTCAGAATCCTGGGTTCTGGTCCCTGGGAGTGAGAAAATGAAAATGACTTGTCCCTGTCCCCTGGCATTGATCCTCCCACCCTGCTGCTCCGTCTTCTGCTCCCAAGCCCATGTGCAGTGCTCAGCCACAGACATCACTGCCCCCAGGGTATACACAGTGCCACCTACTGCACACAAACACAAACTCACAGAAGGTGACAAAAATCTGCGTTCGGGACATCCGATCGTGAAAGAGGGAGAACAGTGAACGTAGAGCCACAGAGACTGGGACTCACGGGGCTGGAAGGTGATGGAGCTGTAACATAGCATATGTGTGACCTCGTTTGAAACGTGCAGATCCTTGTGGAATAAAACACGCAGTCTGGCCTGGGACTTCAGCCACCCACATTTCCCTTGCAGTCCACCAGAGAGCAGCAGAGTCCCTCCAGTCTGGAGCCTTCCCAAGGGATGCCGAACTCCCTCAGCAGAACCCGTAGCCAAGGAGGGTCCACCCTCACCAGGGTCTCCTCAGCCCAAGTCCTCCATGCTCCCCACACGGACTCTGTCACCTCCACCCTGACCTGGTGGTGGCCAACCTAACACCACTCCCTCTGCAGGCAGCTCCTGCCCCACACACCTGCTCCCTCCCTGGGCTCAGTTAAAAAGACATCTCTGAGGGCAGCGCTGGTGCACGGGACGCCACACTGCGCGCTTTCCCCTCGTGACCTCCCTCCATCCTCATCAACTCTTTCTGTCACTGCTCCCTAAATGCCCGCCTCTGCTCCATCTGTCCTGTTCTGTGGGGCATCCTAGGCCAAGCCTAGCGCTGACACAGAACAGCGGCTGCCTGAGGGCTCACAGCCTCCCCGGGAATCAGTCAGGCACCCTGTGACCTGCCTGCCCGCTGCACCCCGTGGGGCTCAGAGCGCTCACACACAGGCACCACATATGATATGGCCACCTACCCCTGGCTGTCCCTTGGGAAGACAGACCTCTCCTGTGTCCCTGCCGAGGGAAGGGGGTATTATTGTTCTTTGTTCCGAGAACACAATTCACCTCTACCCGCCTTCTCAGGTGTAAGCAACGTCCCTCCAGACAGGCCATCTGGTGACTGCCTGTTCCTCCTCTACAGAGAGCACCTTGGCCAGGTCAAAACCCTCAGGACAGACCCCTGGGTATGTCAGCACATGGAGGGCTGAGCCCATCACACTGTCGCCCGGGCTGGCGTGCAGTGGCACAATGTGAGACTCTGCCTCAAAAAAAAAAAAAAAAGAGAGAGGAAAGAAGAGTAAGTCGGGATGAATCTCTCCAGCTCTGAACCCTGCTCTGTCCCAGGATCCCCTTCTGGTATCTCAATGAGCCATGTTCCATGGGGTTCCTGGGTAACTCCCCACTTCCTCCTGCACCACCACGAGGAAGGTGTGGTGACCACAGGACAATCAGATGATCAGAGAAGAGAGGACACCAAAGATGGTCAGGAAGAAATGAGAAACCCTGAGCCCCAGCTCAGCCACCAGTCCCCAGGGAGGATTACAGTGACTGAGAACCATCTCTTTGACCATGGGACTCACAGCCCCCACTGAGCAACCAGTACAGGCCTCTCCTCCCAAGAGGCATGAGAGATTCACCCTACACACCCCGAGAAAGGACAGTTTCCTCTGGGACACCCAGGTCCTGAATGTTCATCCTTGGAAGCTACAGCCAAGCTAGACACAATTAGAGAAAGGAAGGGTCTCTGTCACCAATGACACACAGCTCCCCCACAGCACAATGGGGTGTCCCTGTGACAGGGACCTGGTGCAGCTTCAGCCTCCTGCACTGAAGGGGAGAGCCAGATGGGGATGAAAGAGGCAAAAGGGTGTGAATGTGCACCCGGACCCAGAGCCATCAGGACAGCAGGAGGCTGAGGCCCAGGACTGTGCTTGCCCAAGTTAGAGGGCATGTGTGTGACCGTGTGTGTCTGTGTGTGTCTCTTTTGTGTGTGTGTTTGTGTTTCTGCACATAGTATGTGCCAAGGTTAGGTGACAGAATCACTGCTGAAAAAGGCAGAGGCCTCCACAATTCCCAGGGACCTGACACACAGACCAAAGGAAAAAGAGGAGGAGGGACAAGGAGGCAGGACTGAAAGGGGAGGGGACAGAGAGGTGTCCTGGGCACAGACCCCGCCCATAAGCCTGAGAAGTGCTCCTGCCCCGGGAAGAGGCTCAGCACAGAAGGAGGAAGGACAGCACAGCTGACGGCCGTGCTCAGAAAGTTTCTGGATCCCAGGATCATCTCCACAGAGGAGAACACGCAGGCAGCACAGGCCATGGGGCCCCTCTCAGTGCCTCCCTGCACACTGCACATCACCTGGAAGGAGCTCCTGCTCACAGGTGAGGAGAGAACTTCCTGGGAGAGGACAGGAGGAGGAAGCAGAATGATTGGATGGGGTTTCCTGGAGAGGATGGGGTTCTAAAAAAAAAAGCACTTTGGGAGGCCGAGGTGGGTGGATCATGAAGTCAGGAGTTCAAGACCAGTCTGGTCAACACAGTGAAGCCCTGTCTCTACTAAAAATACAAAAAAGTAACGAAGTGTGGTGGTGTGCCCCTGTAATCCTAGCTACTTGAGAGGCTGAGGCAGGAGAATTGCATGAACCCAGGAGGCAGAGGTTGCAGTGAGCCGAGATTGTGCCACTGCACTGCATGCCAGCCTGGGCGACAGTGTGAGACTCTGTCTCAAAAAAAAAAAAAAAAAAATAGGAAAGAAGGGTCTGTTGGAGACTGGATCAGGGAAAATGTACCAGTGAGGGACAGGGGTCAAAACAGGAAAATCACATTGAACTGGAATTGGTAAGAGGTAGAAAAATCTCAAGTGTTCTCTTTTTCTGGTTAATCATCACTGGCCACCATATTTTGAAAAACAATAATAATAATTATTATCAGATGACACTTCAAATGAAAATATAAGCAGGGCATGAAACACTGTCCTCACCAGAAAACCTCTACCATTGGGTAAAGAAAAAAAAAAAAAAACACCCCAGGCATGGAGGGTCCTTGGAACTCTCACATCTACAGGAGTTTGAAGCCTGTCCCAGGCACTGGGGTTCAACCCAGATCACAAACGTCCCTGTCCTCACAGAGCTCACTCTCTTATGGGCAGGAAGACAGACATGCAAAGAGATCTGGAATGTGAGGTCAGGTGTTGGAAAGAGCTCTGGAGAGAGCGGAGCAGGGAAAGTCAGAAAGGGAAGGCCCAGGGTCTCTGAAAGAGGTGTCAGGAAAGAAGTCTAAGGATGCCCTGATGTGAGCAGGACCTGAGGGCAGTGTGGAGGAAGCCGTGCAGACCTCTGGGAAGAGGATTCCAAAGAGAAAAATGCCGAGTTCAGAAGGGTTGAAGGAATGGGGGTCGTGCCTCTGACCTTGATCCAGTAGGACAGTAGGACACAAACACACAATCACACACACAGAAAAAAAGGGGTGTGTGTGTGTGTATGTGTGTGTGTGTGGTGTGTATGTGTGTGTCTTCAAGGCTGATGATTGAAGAGATCATCTCAGGACCCAGGGCCCCATCTTTTCACCCCAATACATAGGTCTCAATATTGACTGATGCTCTCTCCACCTCCTAGCATCACTTTTAATCTTCTGGAACCCACCCACCACTGCCCAAGTCATGATTGAAGCTCAACCAACCAAAGTTTCTGAGGGGAAGGATGTTCTTCTACTTGTCCACAATTTGCCCCAGAATGTTGCTGCCTACGTGTGGTACCAAGGGCAAATAATGGACTTCTACCAATTTATTACAGCATATTCAAGAGACCCTGATAGAATTCTATTTGGGCCTGCATACAGTGGACGAGAAACTGTATATTCCAATGGATCCCTGCGGATCCAGAATGTCACCAAGCAGGACACGGGATCCTACACCGTAAAAGTCATGAAGCGAATTGATGAGACTAAAGGAGTAACTGGACATTTCACCTTATACCGTGAGTGATTCCACATGATCCTTGGGTGTTGGGGGGCGAGGGTCACTTCTACTTTGCACAATCAGGATTAGCAGGCCTAGACTATGCCTGTGTCCCTCTGCATTATGTCCCATGTTGGGGTTTTGGCATTTAGTGCAGGACACACACAAGGGAGACAAACTTCAACAGATCAGACTTCCTTTCCTGTCTCCAGACCCTACAGACACTTGCTGCACAGGAAGGACAGTGTGATGGAGCGGGGAGGGGGGTTCTCAGCAGGAGAAGATCAGTCTCAGGCAAGCACTTCATGCCCACTCATGAACTTGACCCTGAGAAAGACCCTGGAGAACTGAGCAGGGCTTTGCCTAAGAGGCCCCATGAGATACTCTCAGACAAGTTCAGCACAAGAAGCCTCAACCCCAGACCCCTGTCCCTAAATCCTTACTCCGGATAAAGCTGAGGAGCCTGTGCCAGGGCTGGGTTGTGGCAGGGCTTACTGGGACCAAGGATTCACCAGCTGTCTGAGGACTGTGTCTCCTGGAGCTGCTCCCCAGCCAGGGCTCAGCCCTCGGAGCCTCATCTAGGCAAGGACAGAACTTTCTTCACCTGAGACTCAGAGTGGAGAGGACAGAAAGACAAGCTTTGTAGGCCATCAGCCAACTGCCTTGTGAGGCTTAGGACACTCCATAGAAACTCTAATGTTCCCGAAGCAGAAACAGAAGAGGGAAAAATGTACCTGGCAGCAGCTTGTCCACAGGGATCTGATCTAAAGGTTCTCTCTCTTGGAAGTGAATAATAATAATTGCTGTTTGTGTGAAGACCTCCAATGTGCCAAGCATTAGGTCACATGACTGTGAATAATTTACAATTTATTCACAGATAGCATGAAAAGCCACAGTCCATTTGCCATTTAGCTTATTTGACTGAGAGAAAACTGAGGCACAGGAAGGCACAGTCACTGAACCAGAGTCACACAAACACAAAAGGCAGATCAGGGTCACATGAGGTCTATCTGCAGTCACAGGCCCATCCTGTCCTCCACCAGAAGTGAGGGCTTATTTTTTGGCTCAAATTCTCTCTTCTTAGGCATCCAAACCTCAGAGGAGTGAGAGCAAATGGTCAGTTGATTAGTCTGCACTCCAGAACTAAATCACCTGCCTCAACTGTCAGAGTCAGTGCAAAAAATGTCCAGGCCTCTCCCTCAGATCTTAACCCCTATCACTGAACCTGAAATCCTGTGTTTCCCAAAGTGTCCATGTCACTGGCATGACAGGATAAAGGAGAGGACCTTGTTTTCTTTCCCCACTCACACCCTGCACCAGCACAGGCCCAGTGAGAGACACACACTCAGGTGCTCTCACATAACAAATGAAGGAATTGAATGAAGAAATGAATGATCCATAACCTCTTTAGAGAGTGGATCTTGGATGCAGAATCCTAGGAAGTTCTAGCCACACCTGTCCCTTGTCCATCAGAGGCTGACACCCATGTTTCATCCGCCCACTATCTCTTGTCCCTAAAGCCATCCCACCTCATGTGTAACTCTGAAGCTCTTTGACCACTGGAGGGTTTTCAGGTCTCCCTGGTCCTGGACTGTGGAAATAGGGGCACCTGGTCCCTGGGGTCTCTGAAGTCACTGTAGGCCCCACAGTTCACTGCCATGCTGCCTCTGCCTCTCTCTGCTTCTCTCTGTCCCTCATCTTCCTCCCACTTCATTCTAACTGGCAAGCCCTGTCCTGCACAGCTTTTTTCTCCACACCTAGGCCTTCCCCAGACACTCCCTCTAACTAGGCTGACTTTTCTGTTCCCTTCCTGCTAATACTGTGGCCTGGCCCACCTTCCAGGAAAAAGGAAAGGCACAGAAATCACCTGGAGTTGCCACTCCTGCCAGGCTTCATCTCGAGCCAATGTCCCCAGGTCACTAAGAGAATAAGCTTCCACTGTATCCCCATCCAGGGCTCTTTCCCTTTGTGAGGCTGTTCTGTGGACAAGACGGTGGGACAGGGATAGGCAGCTCCTCCATCCACTCTTATAATTCCCGGACAAGTTCTTCTGGCCTCCTGCACAAACAAAACCAATTTATCCAGATGGTGATTTGCAGTAAAGAAAGATTTTAATGACTGCAAGTCTGCCAAACACGAGGACAGAGGTTTATTATTACTCAAATCAGCCTCCCAAGTGGATCAGGGTTTATAGATTTTCAAGGATAGTTTCAGGGGCACAGGACTAAAAGATGGGTACTGCTGATTGGGGATGGAATCATGCGGGCTGAGGGAAATGATCTGTTTGTGCTTGAATCCACCTCTAGGTGGGGACCACGTGCCTGGCTGAGCCATTAGTCATAGGTATGGAGGAGGTCAGCGGGTTGCCAGAATGCAAAGAACGAGAAACATCTCAAAAGACCAATCTCAGGTTCTACAATAGTGATGTTATCTAGAGCAGCAATTAGATACAAATTTTGTAAACTCTGGCCAAATGATATTTGAGTACTAAGGGATTATAGAAACTGTGCCTAAATTTTAGCAGAATTCAGTTCCCTCCAATAATCTTAGTCTCATGGTCTTTCACCAGTTTTACAAAGGCAATCCCTGGGCAAAATAAGGGTATTAGTGTTATGGAGGAACTATTATCATTCTTGCTTCAAAGTTAAACCATCAACTAAATTCCTCCCATGGTTAGCCTGGCCTATGTCCAGGAATGAGTGAGGACAGCCAGCCTGAGACTAGATGCCAGATGGCGTCAGCCATGCTAGTTTGCTGTCACTGTTGTAATCTTTGCACTGACTCACCAGGGTGTCAGAGACTGGACAGGCCTGCAGTCCCCAAAGCCGATGTGCTGATTTCACCCATTTCCCTCGTGACTCCATCCTCAACCTACTATGGGGCTCACATTCTTCAGGCACTTCCTAGAGACTTCTGGTTTCCTGTCAGGCATATAACAAGCTTGATATTTGTCACTTGGTTTTATCAGTAAGTAAACAGCTGAAGAAACTCAAAAGTCACCAACTCATTAAAATCCCTCAGAGATGGCCAGGCACAGTGGCTCACGCCTATAATCCTGGCACTTTGGGAGTCTAAGGCGGGCAGATCACGAGGTCAGTAGATTGAGACCATCCTGGCAAACACGGTGAAACCTCGTCTCTACTAAAAATAGAAACAAATTAGCCGGGCATGGTGGAAGCCACCTGTAGTCCCAACTACACAGGAGACTGAGACAGGAGAATAGCATGAACCCGGGAGGTGTACCTTGCAGTGAGCCAAGATCGTGCCAGTGCACTCCAGCCTGGGCAACAGAGTGAGACTCCGTCTCAGGAAAAAAAAAAAAAAAAAAGCCATTAGAGAAATGAAGAAGGCTTTTGATGCTTACTGGTAGAATGCACACAGCTGAGGAAAGAATCCCTAGCTTGAGGATGTGTCAATAGAAAATTCCAAAACTGAAACAGGAAAGTTCAAAAAGAGTAGGAGTAAAAAAAGTGGAATAATATATTCTCCTTCATATTTAGTATTTTGTATCGACAATAGCAATTTTTAAAATTTTGTGGGGATGGAGCAAGATGGCCTAAGGGGCAGAGCAAGATGGCCGAATAGGAACAGCTCCAGTCTCTAGCTCCCAGCGGGAGCCACACAGAAGACAGGTGATTTCTGCATTTTCAACTGAGGTACTGGGGTCATCTCACTAGGGAGTGCTGGACAATGGGTGCTGGTCAGCTGCTGCAGCACGACTAGCAAGAGCTGAAGCTGGGTGAGGCATTGCCTCACCTGGGAAGGGCAAAGGGAAAGGGAATTCCTTTTCCTACCCAGGGGAACTGAGACACACAACACCTGGAAAATCGGGTAACCCCCACCCCAATACTGCACTTTACCAAGGGTCTTAGGAAACGGGCACACCAGGAGATAATATCCCACACCTGGCTGGGAGGGTCCAACGCACACAGAGTGTCCCTCATTGCTAGCACAGTAGTCTGTGATCTAACCGCAAGGCAGCAGGTAGGCTGGGGGAGGGGCGCCTGCCATTGCTGAGGCTTAAGTGGGTAAACAAAGCCTTTGGGAAGCTCCAACTGGGTGGAGCCCAGAGCAGCTCAAGGAGGCCTGCCTGTCTCTGTAGACTCCACCTCTGGGGACAGGGCACAGCTGAATAACAACAACAACAACAACAAAGCAGCAAAAACCTCTGCAGACACAAATGACTCTGTCTGACAGCTTTGAATAGAGCAGTGGATCTCCTAACACGGAGGTTGAGATCTGAGAAGGGACAGACTGCCTGCTCAAGTTGGTCCCTGTCCCCTGAGTAGCCTAACTGGGAGACATCCCTCACTAGGGGCAGACCGACATGTCACACCTCACACGGTGGAGGACATCCCTGAGAGGAAGCTTCCAAAGCAAGAATCTGACAGGTACACTTGCTGTTCAGCAATATTCTATCTTCTGCAGCCTCTGCTGCTGATACCCAGGCAAACAGGGTCTGGAGTGGACCTCAAGCAATCTCTAACAGACTTACAGCTGAGGGTCCTGACTGTTAGAAGGAAAATCAAGAAAGAGGAAGGACACGCATACCAAAATCCCATCAGTACGTCACCATCATCAAAGACCAGAGGCAGATAAAACCACAAAGATGGCGAGAAAGCAGGGCAGAGAAGCTGGAAATTCAAAAAATAAGAGTGCATATGCCCCTGCAAAGGAACGCAGCTCATCGTCAGCAACGGATCAAAGCTGGATGGAGAATGACTTAGATGAGATGAGAGAAGAAGGCTTCAGTCCATCAAACTTCTCAGACCTAAAGGAAGAATTACATACCCAGTGCAAAGAAATTAAAAATGTTGAAAAAAGAATGGAATAATTGATAACTAGAATAATTAATGCAGAGAAGGCCATAAACGAACTGGCAGAGATGAAAACCATGACACGAGAAATACATGACCAATGCACAAGCTTCAGTAACCGACCCGATCAACTGGAAGAAAGAGTATCAACGATTGAGGATCAAATGAATGAAATGAAGCGAGAAGTGAAATCTAAAGAAGAAGGAAGAAAAAGAAATGAACAGAGCCTGCAAGAAGTATGGGATTATGTAAAAAGACCAAATCTATGTCTGATTGGGGTGCCTGAAAGCCAGGGGGAAAATGGAACCAAGTTGGAAAATACTCTTCAGGATATCATCCAGGAGAACTTTTCCAACCTAGTAGGGCAGGCCAACATTCAAATTCAGGAAATACAGAGAATGCCACAAAGATACTCCTCGAGAAGAGCAACTCCAAGACACATAATTGTCAGATTCACCAAAGTTGAAATGAAGGAAAAAATCTTAAGGACAGCCAGAGAGAAAGCTCGGGTTACTCACAAAGGGAAGCCCATCAGACTAACAGCAGATCTCTCGGCAGAAACTCTACAAACCAGAAGAGAGTGGGGGCCAATATTCAACATTCTTAAAGAAAAGAATTTTAAACCCAGAATTTCATATCCAGCCAAACTAAGTTTCAAAAGTGAAGGAGAAATAAAATCCTTTACAGATAAGCAAATGCTTAGAGATTTTGTCCTCACCAGGCCTGCCTTACAAGAGACCCCGAAGGAAGCCCTAAACATGGAAAGGAAAAACCGGTACCAGCCATTGCAAAAACATGCCAAAATGTAAAGACCATCGAGGCTAGGAAGAAACTGCATCAACTAACGAGCAAAATAACCAGTTAATATCATAATGGCAGGATCAAGTTCACACATAACAATATGAACCTTAAGTGTAAATGGATTAATGGTCCAATTAAAAGACACAGACTGGCAAACTGGACAAAGAGTCAAGACCCATCAGTGTGCTGTATTCAGGAGACCCATCTCACATGCAGAGATATACATAGGCTCAAAATAAAGGGATGGAGGAAGATCTAAAAAGAAAATGGAGAACAAAAAAAGAGCAAGGGTTGCAATACTAGTCTCTGATAAAACAGACTTTAAACCATCAAAGATCAAAAGAGACAAAGAAGGCCATTACATAATGGTAAAGGGATCAATTCAACAGGAAGAGCTAACTATTCTAAATATATGTGCACTGAATACAGGAGCACCCAGATTCATAAAGCAAGTACTTAGAGACTCTCAAAGAGACTTAGACTCCCATACAATAATAATAGGAGACTTCAATACCCCGCTGTCAACATTAGACAGATCAATGAGACAGAAAGTTAACAAGGATATCCAGGAATTGAACTCATCTCTGCAGCAAGCAGACCTAATAGACATCTACAGAACTCTACACCCTAAATCAACAGATATACATTCTTCTCAGCACCACATCACGCTTTTTCCAAAATTGACCACATAATTGGAAGTAAAGCACTCCTCAGCAAATGTAAAAGAACAGAAATTATAACAAACTGTCTCTCAGACCACAGTGCAATCAAACTAGAACTCAGGACTAAGAAACTCAATCAAAACTGCTCAACTACATGGAAACTGAACAACCTGCTCCTGAATGACTACTGGGTACATAACGAAATGAAGGCAGAAATAAAGATGTTCTTTGAAACCAATAAGAACGAAGATACAACATACCAGAATCTCTGGGACACATTTAAAGCAGTGTGTAGAGGGAAATTTATAGCACTAAATGCCCGCAAGAGAAAGCTGGAAAGATCTAAAATTGACACTCTAACATCACAATTAAAAGAAGTAGAGAAGCAAGAGCAAACACATTCAAAAGCTAGCAGAAGGCAAGAAATAACTAAGATCAGAGCAGAACTGAAGGAAATAGAGACACAAAAAACCCTCCAAAACATCAATGAATCCAGGAGTTGTTTTTTTGAAAAGATCACCAAAATTGATAGACCACTAGCAAGACTAAAAAGCAGAAAAGAGAGAAGAATCAAATAGACGTAATAAAAGATGATAAAGGGGATATCACCACCGACCCCACGGAAATACAAACTACCATCAGAGAATACTATAAACACCTCTACGCAAATCAACTAGAAAATCTAGAAGTAATGGATAATTTCCTGGACACTTACACTCTCCCAAGACTAAACCAGGAAGAAGTTGAATCCCTGAATAGACCAATAGCAGGCTCTGAAATTGAGGCAATAATTAATAGCCTACCAACTAAAAAAAGTCCAGGACCAGATGGATTCAGAGCTGAATTCTACCAGAGGTACAAGGAGGAGCTGGTACCATTCCTTCTGAAACTATTCCAATCAATAGAAAAAGAGGGAATCCTCCCTAACTCATTTTATGAGGCCAACATCATCCTGATACCAAAGTCTGGTGGAGACACAACAAAAAGAGAGAATTTTAGACCGATATTCCTGATGAACATCGATGCAAAAATCCTCAATAAAATACTGGCAAACTGGATCCAGCAGCACATCAAAAAGCTTATCCATCATGATTAACTGGGCTTCATCCCTGTGATGGAAGGCTGGTTCAACATATGCAAATCAATAAACGTAATCCAGTATATAAACAGAACCAAAGACAAAAACTACATGATTATCTCAATAGATGCAGAAAAGGCCTTTGACAAAATTTAGCAGCCCTTCATGCTAAAAACGCTCAATAAATTCAGTATTGATGAAACGTATCTCAAAATAATAAGAGCTATTTATGACAAACCCACAGCCAATATCATACTGAATGGGCAAAAATTGGAAAAATTCCCTTTGAAAACTGGCACAAGACAGGGATGCCCTCTCTCACCACTCCTATTCAACATACTGTTGGAAGTTCTGGCTAGGGCAATCAGGCAAGAGAAAGAAATCAAGGGTATTCAGTTAGGAAAAGAAGAAGTCAAATTGTCCCTGTTTGCAGATGACATGATTGTATATTTAGAAAGTCCCATCGTCTCAGCTGAAAATCTCCTTAAGCTGATAAGAAATTTCAGCAAAGTCTCCGGACTCAAAATTAATGTGCAAAAACCACCAACATTCTTATACACCAGTAACAGACAAACAGGGAGCCAAATCATGAATGAACTTCCATTCACAATTGCTTCAAAGAGAATAAAATCCCTAGAAATCCAACTTACAAGGGATGTAAAGGACCTCTTCAAGCAGAACTACAAACCACTGCTCAGTGAAATCAAAGAGGACACAAACAAATGGAAGAACATACCATGCTCATGGATAGGAAGAATCAATATCGTGAAAATGGCCATACTTTCCAAGGTAATTTCTAGATTCAATGCCAATCCCGTCAAGCTACCAATGACTTTCTTCACAGAATTGGAAAAAACTGCTTCAAAGTTCATATGGAAACAAAAAAGATCCCGCATTGCCAAGACAATCCTAAGTCAAAAGAACAAAGCTGGAGGCATCACGCTACCTGACTTCAAACTATACTACAAGGCTACAGTAACCAAAACAGCATGGTACTGGTACCAAAACAGAGATATAGACCAATGGAACAGAACAGAGTCCTCAGAAATAATACCACACATCTACAGCCATCTGATCTTTGACAAACCTGAGAAAAAGAAGAAATGGGGAAAGGATTCCCTATTTAATAAATGGTGCTGGGAAAATTGGCTAGCCATAAGTAGAAAGTTGAAACTGGATCCTTTCCTTACTCCTTATACGAAAATTAATTCAAGATGGATTAGAGACTTAAATGTTAGATCTAATACCATAAAAAACCCTAGAAGAAAACCTAGGTAATACCATTCAGGACATAGGCATGGGCAAGGACTTCATGCCTAAAACACCAAAAGCAATGGTAACAAAAGCCAAAATTGACAAAAGGGATCAAATTAAACTACAAAGCTTCTGCACAGCAAAAGAAACTACCATCAGAGTGAACAGGCAACCTACAGAATGGGAGAAAATTTTTGCAATCTACTCATCTGTCAAAGGGCTAGTATCCAGAACCTACAAGGAACTCATACAAATTTACAAGAAAAAAACAAACAACCCCATCAAAAAGTGGGCAAAGGATATGAACAGACATTTCTCAAAAGAAGACATGCATACAGCCAACAGACACATGAAAAAATGCTCGTCATCACTGGCCATCAGAGAAATGCAAATCAAAACCACAATGAGATACCATCTCACACCAGTTAGAATGGCAATCATTAAAAAGTCAGGAAACAACAGGTGCTGGAGACGATGTAGAGAAATAGGAACACTTTTACACTGTTGGTGGGATTGTAAACTAGTTCAACCATTATGGAAAACAATATGGCGATTCCTCAAGGATCTAGAACTAGAAGTACCATATGACCCAGCCATCCCATTACTGGGTATATACCAAAAGGATTATAAATCATGCTGCTATAAAGACACATGCACATGTATGTTTATTGCGACACTATTCACAATAGCAAAGACTTGGAATCAACCCAAGTGTCCATCAGTGACAGACTGGATTAAGAAAATGTGGCACATATACACCATGGAATACTATGTAGCCATAAAAAACGATGAGTTTGTGTCCTTTGTAGGGACATGGATGCAGCTGGAAACCATCATTCTCAGCAAACTATCACAAGAACAGAAAACCAAACACTGTGTGTTCTCACTCATAGGTGAGAACTGAACAATGAGATCACTTGGATTCGGGAAGGGGAACATCACACACCAGGGCCTATTATCGGGAAGGTGGAGGGGGGGAGGGATTGCATTGGGAATTATACCTGATGTAAATGACGAATTGATGGGTCCTGACGAGTTGATGGGTGCAGCACACCAACATGGCACAAGTATACCTATGTAACAAACCTGCACGTTATGCACATGTACCCTAGAACTTAAAGTATAACAATAATAACAATAATAATAATAAAAAGAAAGGCAGTACTGTTGGTGCCATGCTGAACTTGAAAAAAATGAAAACTATTGTTTTCAAAGGAAATTGTTTTAAAACATAATTTTTTAAAATAACGTCTAAACGCTCTTTCACAGAGGAGCCCTAAGTCATGCTACAATAAAGATGTAAGTAGAAAAAAAAAATTTTTTTTGTAGTTGTGGGACAACTACCAAGGCTGTAACATACATGTAATGGGAATACTAGTGGTTTCGGGGACCTGTTGGAGGTGGCGAGGGGGTGCTGTCTGATGGTTTTACTGCCTGTGCCACACACAGTTGTTTCCTCCTGATGATGCCATTTTCATAAGTTGGGGTTCTTCGTGTGGGGGACATATGAGCCATTGGCGTATCACTTAGACACTTCCTAATTCACAGAAACATAAACTCTAGTTGTATTTCCTGAGGTTAAGAGAAAATAAAGAAAGCATTTCACATACCTGTTTTGGGCTCCTCCTCATTTTTCCTAACTCTGCAGAGAAATTAGAAACACGGAGTTCTTTCTATATTTACTAACATAACACACATCA